>NC_090813.1:57873733-57926894 GCF_000390325.3 Nicotiana tomentosiformis | reverse complement strand
TCACCAATAGGGGTGAACTGATTCCTTCTGAGGGGCTCTCTTGGGCGAGGATTATATTGGAGAACATTTGGTTGGGGATTATATGGAGCTTGGTAGGGACGGGTATTTCTGGGATGTGGAGCTCGATTTTTTGTATAATGCTCTAGCCACGTGTAAGGTTGCGCGTTCATCACCGTATAGGGAGGCAATTCCACGGCATAAGCATCAGCTTGATGGGGATAATAGTGGTGTGGGACCTTAGGAAGCATATATGATTGGTTGAATGACCTGTGGGGCCCCCTCGAGCTCGAAGCCATCATGGCTCCCTCTTCCCTCCTTCTTCTGTTCATCAAACCCCCCCTCCCCCCGAACCATTCTGAACAGTATGTGATGTGGCCTTGAAGGCAGCATGACTCAAGATTCAGCCCGTTTTTAAACCATTTTCGATCATCTCCCCAATTTTGATAGCCTCAGCGAACGGCTTAACCATAGTGGACACCATATTCTGGAAGTAGTCCACCTCTTGGACCTGTAGAAAGACCATAACCATTTCTGCTTCGTCTATTGGGGCTTTACCCTAACGGCTTGCGCGCCATTTGACAGCATACCCACAGAAATTTTTCACGATTTTCTTTTTCAAATTGGACAAAGAGTTCTCTTTTTTGATTTTTCACTCTTGCTTTTTTTTTTCTCTTTTTTTTTTGCTCTTTGTTTTTCTTTGTTATTTTTTGTCACTCCTTTATTTCTTTTTCTTTCTCTTTTTTTTTCACTCGGTTTATTAATGGTTATGATCGAATTCGATGGGGATTGCCTACGTATCATGTCGCCGCATGAATCAGATCATTGCGTAGTTCATGAAGATTAGGAATAAAGTAAATAAACTAACTCTTTTTTTGGATTTTGATTTTTTTTTCTTTTTTTAAAATTTACGAAAGAAAGACTTATAAAGAACAAAGAAAATATTTTTGGATTTTGATTTGTTTTTTTGTTTTTTGAGAATTTGTGAAAAGAAAGACTTCTAAAGAAGAAAGAAAATATTTCTTTTTTGAATTTTGATTTGTTTTTTATTTTTTTTCGGAGAGAGTCTTCTAAGAAGGAAAAAAAAGTATTTTTGGATTTTGATTTGATTTTCTTTTTCTAATGAAAGACTTCTAAAAAGAAAGAAAATATTTTTGGTTTTAAATTTTTTTATTTGGGCTTTTCTAAGGAAAGACTTCTAAAGAAGGAATTAAAAGAAAATATTTTTGAATTTTTGAAAATTGGGGGCCGGAACCGATGAGGCTTGCCTACGTATCTCACATCTAGTGAGAATCAGACCCGCCTAGTTCGGTCCAAGACTTGATAGATTTTGACCATTTTTGATTTTTTTCTTTTTTTTTTCAAAATTTTCTTTTATAGTTAAAAACGATTATTTGTACAAAACTAGCAGAAAGATTTTTTATTTTAATTATGCTCAACTAAATTTCTAAAGCGAGTTAACAATGCAAACAAGCCTTCCAAATGATGCAGCAAGTAGCATATAAGTGAACATGATGGTCTCAAAAAGGATACCTGTCTTATACGAACCCGGCCCCTATGCCGAATTTCGCTAAGTCAAATGCAGATGATGCAACTAAGTGATCCTACTAGGGATAACTAGGCATATGGCTTATTCTTCTAGGTTTTAAAAATCCTAGGGGATGAGGTGTATCTAGACTGGTCATAAAACGAGCGGACAACTCGAGTTGGGAAGGGGTAGCGTACCGGGAGCAATACTTCTCCGGCTTAACTACTGGACCTTCCCCGTTCTTAAATATGGGTGACTAATAATCCTTCACCGGTAACCCAGGCCCACCGGCTTTATCTCAAAAAAAGAATGGAGCACGTATCCGCGATTCCCGAGTTTGTATTTAGAAGACTCATAGGGGGTGTGCAAGAAGATAATTTATAATACAGTTCAACAATATTAAAGTGGTAAAGAGCAGGAAAGTAGCACATTAGGCCCAAATAGATCACAATTATATACAAAAATTAATAAAGCCAAATAGAGTCAATGTACAAGCTCGAATTCTTGAATGTTTTCCAACAGAGTTGCCAGAGCTGTCACACCCCGTTTTACCCCCAAAAGATATATATTATGTTATTGATTGTGGGTTAAAGAGTTTTTTCAATTAAAGTGACAAATTTGAGTAGAGATTATTTTATTTACAGAGTCGCCACTTGAAATTGATTTTTGGGTATTACAAGTCACCTTTTATTTGAATCCCTAGTCAAAGAAAGATTTGACTCTATTATTAATGGTCTATGAAAATAAAGTCCGGGTAAGAAATTCTGTTGACCGGAGAGAAGGTGTAAGGCATTCTCTGAGTCCCGTGGTTCTAGCACGATCGCTTTGTTGACTACATTTGGCTTATATTATTTTTGGATAACTTGTGTTTTATTGGTTCTCATATTTTAACTATTTTCGCTTTTATTGCTTGATTAGATTTATTAAAATTATCTTGAAATAAGTCACGCGTACGTGTACTCATTTTGTTTGGTGTGTCAAAAATCATGTCACGCGTACATGAACACAATTAATAACACTTTATTATTATCGAGATTGTTTGGACAAGGTCGCGTGAACGCGTACTCTGATTTATTTTGGGAATCATAATCATGTCAAGCGAACGTGTATATAATCACAATAATAAATTTAAAAAGTGCCTAAAGCACTCTAACAATGTTCATTATTCTTCATAAACTTTGAGATTATGTATAAAGATCCCGTCTACTAAATGTTCAATTTGCAGAGCAAGACAAAGTTTTGTCTTTCCAAGATCTTTCATCTCAAATTCTTTCTTAAGATATTCAGTTGCCTTTTGGAGTTCTTCTGGGGTTCCAACAAGATTTATGTCATCAATATAAACAGCAAGTATAACAAATTCTGATACCATTTTCTTTATAAAAATACATGGACAAATAACATCATTTGTGTAACCCTCTTTCAGCAAATATTCACTAAGGCGATTATACCACATATGCCCAAATTGCTTTAAACCGTACAAAGATCTTTGTAATCTGATTGAATACATTTCTCGAAATTTTGAATTTGCTTCAGACATTTTAAATCCTTCAGGGATTTTTATATAAATCTCATTATCAAGTGACCTATACAAATAAGCTGTAACCACATCTATCAGATGTATTTCGAGCCTTTCACGTAAGGCTAAACTGATGATATATCGAAATGTTATGGCATCCATAACGGGTGAATATGTTTCTTCATAATCGACTCCAGGTCGTTGTGAGAATCCTTATGCAACAAGGCGAGCCTTGTATCTTTCAACTTCATTTTTGTCATTCCTTTTTCGCACAAAAACTCATTTATGACCAACTAGTTTTATACCAGTAGGTGTTTGGACTACTAGTCCAAAGACCTCTCTTTCAGCAAGTGCATTCAATTTTGATTGAATTGCCCCTTGCCATTTTTGCCAATCAAATCTTTGTCGACATTCTTCGACAGATCGGGGTTCAAAATCCTCACCATCTTCCATAATGTTAAGTGCAATATTATATGCAAAAATATTACCCACCACTATTTCAGATCGATTTAAATTAATCCCTTCACTAGTAGAATTTATTAAAAGCTTCTCACTCACTTGAGTCTCGGGTTCATTGATTTCTTCAGGAATATCAGAACTAATTAGATCTTGGGTCTCTTCAAGAGACCCCTTCATAGTATCGTTATCATTTGTCGATTTTTATTTTCTAGGATTTCGATCCTTAGAACCCAAAGGCCTACCACGCTTCAGGCATGCTTTAGGTTCACTAGCTCTTATGCTAGTAGATGGTCCTGCTAGGACATCAATTCGGATAGGCACATTCTCTGCAGGGATATGTGACTTAGTTATCCTATTCAAATCAGTAAATGCGTCTGGCATTTGATTTGCTATATTTTATAAATGGATGATCTTCTGGACCTCCTGATTACATATAGGGGTGCGTGGATCAAAATGAGATAACGATAAAACTTTTCACACAATTTCTCTTTTGATTTCTTTTATCTCTCCCCTAATTATAGGGAATTTATTTTATCAAACCGACAATCTGCAAATCGAGCAGTAAATAAATCTCCCGTCAATGGTTCAAGATAGCTAATAATAGAGGGTGTTCAAACCCAACATATATTCCTAACATTCTCTGTGGGCCCATCTTACTGCACTATGGTGGTGCTACTGGCACATATACAACACATCCAAAAATTCGTAGATGGGCAATATCTGGTTCATGACCAAAAACTAATCATGATGGAGAATATTTATTATAATGTGTCGGTCTGAGGCGGATAAGTGATGCTGCATGCAATATAGCGTGACCCCAAATAGTAGTGGACAATTTTATTTTCATAAATAGTGGTCTTGCTATCAATTGCATATATTTAATAAATGACTTTGCAATGCCATTTTGAGTATGAACATAAGCTACAGGATGTTCAACTTTTATCCCAGCTGATAGACAATAATCATCAAAAGTTTGAGATGAGAATTCTCCAGCATTATCAAGGCGAATAGCCTTTATAGGTTAATCTGGGAATTGTGCCCTTAATCGAATTATTTGGGCTAATAGCTTTGCAAACGCCAGGTTGCGAGATGATAGTAGGCACACATGAGACTATCTTGAAGATGCATCTATTCGGGCCATAAAATATCTAAACAACCCACTTGATGGGTGAATAGGTCCACATATATCCCCATGTATACGTTCTAAAAAGTCAAGGGATTCAATGCCAACCTTCGTTGGTGATGGTCTAGTGATCATTTTGCCTTGATAACAAGCATCATAAGAAAATTCATTATTTGTAAGAATCTTTAGGTTCTTTAATGGATGCCCACTCGAATTTTCAGTAATTCGTCTCATCATTATTGATCCAGGATGGCCCAAACAACCATGCCAAAGCACAAAAATATTTGAATCAGTAAACTTCTGGGTTTACGATAGAGTGTGCTTAAACCGTACTAATCTTTGACTAGTATAATCCAGAAGATAGAGTTGGTAACTTTTCTGCAATGCACTTCTGGCCAGAAATATTCTTTGTAATACAAAGATATTCCATATTCATTTCATCTATCGTCTCAACATAATACCCATTTCGGTGGATATCTATAAAATTCAACAAGTTTCTTCAGGATTTGGAGGAGAATAATGCATTGTCTATTATAAGTTTTGTTCCTTTAGTCATAAATATAGTGGCTCTTCCGGAGCCTTCAATCAAACTTATATTACCAAAAATTGTTGAAACATTTACTTTTTCCTTATGCAAATAAGAAAAGTATTTCTGATCTTTGAATATGGCATGAGTTGTTCCACTATCAATTACATAAATATCTTCATGATTGGTCTTTGATCCAAACTTAATTTGAGAATTATCCATATTCTTCAAAATGACATAAACAAAATAAATATGATAGTAAACATCATTATCAAAGCATAACTTTTATTTATGTACAACAATTACATAACCATACTATCTATTAAAAATAACAAAAATTAAAATATTTATATTTCTACAGGTTCATCACCGATCACATGACTTGTTTCTCTTTCCAGGAGTGCAAAGTAATAAGCTACATCCAAATACATGAAGTCTAAATTATCTTCAGAAATAAAATTTGCTTCAATATTTTTCTGTGTCTTCTTCAGGGAGGCTTGATAAAGCTCAACCAGGTGTTTTGGCGTACGACAGGTACGTGACCAGTGCCCTTTTCCTCCATATCTATAGCATGCATTTTCTGCTTTTGCTGTTTGCACAACTTCATGCTTTTGTTCCTTCCTTTTCCACTGTTGGTGGTGAGGAGGGTTCTTTGGTGCATTATTATTACCATGATTAAAGTTTTTTCCTCGACCACGACCATGATCACGACTGGGGCCACGTCCTCTTCTACGCTTAGCTTGGTGGAAGTTTGTCTCATTCACTTCAGGGAATGGACAAGAACCAGTAGGTCGACTTTCATGGTTTTTCATTAATAGCCCATTATGTTGTTCGGCTACAAGAATATGTGAGATAAGTTCAGAAAACTTTTTGAATCCCATCTCTCGATATTGTTATTGCAGGAGCATATTCGAAGCATGAAAAGTGGTGAAAGTTTTCTCCAACATATCACGATCAATAATATTATCACCACATAATTTCAATTGGGAAATAATTCTGAACATAGCAGAATTATACTCACTGATAGATTTAAAATCTTAATCATAAGGTGCCTGTGAAAGAACGACCATCGTCAGGTGGTCATATCTGTAGACATGTAATTTTTGACCCTTCCTGAAATTTTACAATTTTTAGTGCTTAGATATTAGTTTTAGGTCTAATAGTACTATTTTCATTATTTTTATAACTTTTTTGATTTATATTATCTTAAAATAAAAAACTACAAAAATATATTTCCTTATTTTAGCTTATTGGTATTTTATCTAGTTAGTTTTATTTTATTTTTACAAAAGATAAAAGAAAAGTTTCAAAAAAATAAAATATTTTTCACGACGGCTCAAGCGAAGCAAACCATTTCTTCTGACTATGTCGATGAAATGGGACCGCGAAGAGATACTTATCTTCGACAAACCTCAAGCGGGACGAGTCAGAAGACGGAAGGCTGTATTCAAAATCTATGTGCTTTCCCACATGGACAGATTAAGCACCAAGCTAAGATTCTGCTCGTGAGCGTAATGGTATAAGCCTGCCTGACTATGAGACCGAATGGTCGAACAGAGACGAAAGTCGGCCACGCTGGTTTTTGGAATTCGACATCAGGGGAGAGGGATTCATCACCAATATTTGATTGGATCTCTAATCTTCTTCATTCCGGCTCTCCCACTTGAGTTATCTTAGCCCCAGGCCATGCTATTCAATAATATTGGAAGCCCAGACCATCGCTTTTATCGTCAACAGAGAGAGCACATCTCCTATCTCCTAGAGAAGCGGCTGAACAACTGCGAGCCGCTAGTTTCCTGGAGAACGGCGCCCAGTGAACCGGGCGGGGCACTCGAAGAAAGGGGGGCACACTGAGCAAGTACGAGAAATTGGCCCCTTCCTTGTGTGTCGGAGATATAAAGCGAGTGCACCGGAAAAGAACGGGAACTGGATCGATTGGTTTAGTATGATTTTAAGTTGTACGTAAAAATTAAGTAATATTTTATACTTCTTTAATATAGTAATGTTTATTTTTTATTTGTTATGAAAACTTCATATGAGTAATGGGATTCTACTTAGCTATTTTTGTTTAAAAATGAAAAGAAATGGAAAGGATCAATTAACCAACTCACATGGCATACTACACACGTCATTTTTACTTTTCAGTATACAATGGCACACACTCCACTTACTTTATTTTGCCATAAATCATTTCATTTTAGACATACACAATACACACACTGTGCACTCTTAATTGTTTTGTCTTCATTCGCCTCACGTTAGGAGCACTTTACATATCTACACTTTTTTTTTATGCAAGCAGACACCCATTTTTGATGAAGGGGGGCCCACACGATCTTTTCTGATTTCTTGCAACTTCCTCTCCAAGCAAAAAGAATAGAAAAAGACAAAAGATAATTGAGAATTGAAGAGAGAGGGGGAGTGGGGACAACACTTTGAGGGGAGGAGAGAATTTTTGGAAAGAAAAAAAGGGAGTGGAGGACAGTATAAAAAATAGGAAAAAGGGAACTTTTTTGCATAAAAGGGGGAAATTTTCGGACAGGAAAAAAGGGGTAAAAGAAACGAGGGTGTAAGTTTTAGCTTTTGATTTCATATAATTCGGTCTTGCATTCTCAGTTCATTGATAAAACAAAAAACAAAAACAGTTTTCTTTTAGTTTGATTTCGAATTCGAAAAAATATAAAAAAAAATTCCAGTTTTTTTCTTTGGTTCTCTAATTTCAAAAATGGAGATTATGTAAGGCCAGAAACCGAGCCGAGGTCGATTCAAGTTTTGCGTTCGAAGTTCCGTCTGAATCGGATTTTGACCGTAGGTGTAGCTTTGCCTCTATCCGTGTAACTGTTGGATTATTGTTTGTTAATCGAAGGCAATTCCATGTTTTATTCTTTTCCCCTATTATTTCACAATTATCAGTGTTAATCTTAGTATAATGAGAGCCGTTTAATATTTGGAACATAAAAATTCAATTAGTGTTGAAGTTTAATAATTCTCTTGCTCCTTATTTGCTTAAAGTGTTCGTGCATAATAATTGGAGTTTGAGATTTTCTATGTGTAATGTGATTTTAGCACGAACATTTGTTATTGTAGTATCTGCGGTCATATTTTACTTTCCTTCTTGTTAGAATCTCTTGGTCTTCTCTTACTAGAGTGAAATTGAAGGGATTAAGGTATTTTAACATTATATTAATGGAATTGTCTATCTCTATTTCAAATTGTGATATTTGGGTAATTTAAGTGTTAGAATAGATTTTCAACACATGTTTTGGTAATTTTTATTTCCTTTTTTTTTTCTGGAATTTAGCTTGTGACAAAACTCTGTTTTTAAACTCTTCTTTTCTTACCTACTCACTTGAATCCTCACGAAAATCATTTTTTTATCTTATTTTGATCATGATAATTTAATGTTGAATTAGTAAAATTTTGGCGGTGTGTTAATAAAATAGAAATATACATGTATTAGGCCTAATGTTTGCAAGCTTCAGTTACTATTCACTCTTTCGATTTCATCTTTATTTAGTGGATTTGATTTGTTAATTTTCTTCTTCCTAGTTA
The DNA here is from genome assembly GCF_000390325.3 of Nicotiana tomentosiformis. Taxonomy (NCBI): domain Eukaryota; kingdom Viridiplantae; phylum Streptophyta; class Magnoliopsida; order Solanales; family Solanaceae; genus Nicotiana; species Nicotiana tomentosiformis. The sequence goes on along the minus strand of NC_090813.1, from coordinate 57,918,193 downwards.
AAAACTCCTACTAATTTTTCATATGAAGTCCAATTTTAATTCGGACGACAGCGGTTTCGTGAGCTTGAGTGATTTTGATGGGGAAGTAACAGTATGTAATTAATTTAAGAAGAGAACATAATTTCTTAAGTTAGAGTTGGTGTGAGTTAGAAAAATCTGAAATGATAAAGAAACCAGTAAAAATGGATAGGCTTAGATATCTGTTAACATTTTCTTTAATAGCTTGGTTTAATCATTATTTATGTTTTGTTTAATGCTTTTTATAGTTTTGGTTATTTGCCTATTTAGATCCTTTGAATAGTCGCAGTGCTTGTTTGATGGAATATTTATTTCTATTTCTTTGTTCGTTCAGTTTGATCACGGTTTATGCGTTCTTTTTTTTTTTTTTTTTGTGTCAAATGGGCCGTGGGGTTTGGATATTAAGAATGAAAAGCTGAGTTTATCATGTTAATTGTTTTACTTTATTATTCCAACGATAGGAGCATGCTAGACCATCAATTCTTGGGTTGGCAACTTTAGGTTCTTTTCTTTTATTTTGTTCGAGGCGAGAGATCGTCCCCTTTAATTTATTATTTTATTCGAGGAATGCCCCGAGGTACATGTAAATGAAGGCAAGTACGGGACTACATCATCATGGAAGTGTAGTATAGTATTTTATTTTATTTTTCCTCTTATTCTATTTTCTTTTATTTAGGCAGGGACAACCTCGAGTCTCTTATGTATTTATTTTCTCGGTGTGTTTTGCTTTAGTTTGAGTGTTCTTAACAGACAATTAGATCAAGTACGCAACTGTAAAATCCACGGGACTTGGGGAATGCCTAACACTTTCTCCCCGAGTCAAATGAACCCCCTTACTTAGAATCTCTGGTGCAGACTTTATTTTAGAGTCTAAATGTATTTTAAAGGAATTTTTATTTTTAAAAAATAAACGGTGACCAGACACATCGAAATCAAATGTCAAGTGGCGACTCTGAGAAAATTCTTTTTAATACACCTTTTGTCACTTTTCAAATTAAAATCCTTTTGAGCTTTAAAATCACTTTCTTGTACATCTTTAAAGAGGGTTAAGGTAAAAAAAGGGTGTGACAATATCTATCTTTCAAATTATTCCACAGTATGACTGGATCTTTAATAGTGAGATATTTCATTTTCTAGCCTTCATCAAGGTGATGGCGTAGGAATATCATTGCTTTGGCACGGTCTTGGTTTGATGCTTGATTTTTGTCCATGATGGTGTCTGCCAGACCCATCGCATCAAGATGAATTTCAGCATCAAGCACCTAAGACATCTAGCTTTTGCCTGATATATCCAGGGTTACAAACTCAAGTTTAGAAAGATTTGACATTATTTAGAAAAATAAAGTTCGTACCTCTGATACTTTCAAAGTATTTGCTCGAGATGGCAGAGTCTCTGTAACGATCCGACTTGTCGTTTTAAGAATTTAAGCCCTGTCTGGTAGCATAAGGCCCTGAGTAGCTTCTTATTATGTGTATTGACTTGCGTACGTGATTGAATTCAGTTACCGGATGATTTGGAGTGATTTAGGATACTTGGTCCCCAAAATAGAAGTTTAAGTCTTAGGATTTTTACCGTATTCGAAACTGAGTGAAGACGACTCCGGAATAGAATTTTGATAATGTCAATAGCTCCGTATAGTGATTATGGACTTAAGAGCGTGTCCGGAAAATTATTTTGAGGTCCGTAGAGGAATTTGACTTGAAATGGCGAAAGATAAATTTTTGGAAAGTTTGACTGGGGGGTTGACTCTTTGATATCGGGGCAGGAATCCGATTCTGAAAATTGGAATAGCTTCGTTATGTCAATTATGACTTGTATGCAAAATTTGAAGTCATTCTAGATTGGTTTGATGTGTTTCGGCACAAGATATAGAATTTTAAAATTTCAAAGTTCATTAGGCTTGATTGTGGTATGATTCGTGACTTTGATGTTGTTTGATGTGATTTGAGGCCTCGAGCAGGTTCGTGTTATGTATTTGGATTGGTTGGTACGATTGGACAGGGCCCCAGGTGCCTCGGGTTTGATTCGGGGTGGTTCCGGACCAAGTTTGGGTATTTTGATGCTGTTGGTTGCTGGTTTTGGTGTTGTTCTTCGCATTCGCGAGGAGCCTCTCACGTTCGCGAATAAGGATTTTGCTGTTAGGACTTTGTTCTTCGCGTTCGCGAAGAGGTTCTCGCGTTCGCGAAGAAGGAAATTTTGCTATTCGTCGTCTGATTTTAGAGGCTCATATCTCGCAATCTATAAGGAATTTGGAGATGATCCAAAAATAAAAGTTGTAGCTCTTTGTGTCTAATTTTGATAAATATAAACCATTTGTCATTTGGAGTTGTGTACAAAAGGTTATGATGGATAAACTATAAACTGTCCGGAAAGAGTTTGGAAATCTCTGTTGCACAAGGTTGAGTTTGGAAGCTTATATCTCGTAATATATAAGGAATTGGGAGATGAACAACAAATAAAAGTTATAGATCTTGGAGTCTAGTTTTCAGAAAGTCAAACCATTCATCATTTGGAGTTTTGTACAAAACCTTATGGCCATTATACTAGAGGCTATCTGAGAAGAGTTTGAAAATGACTTTTGAAGAATTTGTTCATCGCGAACGCGAGAGGAGTCTCGCGAACGCGAAGAACAAACCCCTGGGCAGTAGAATAAAGTCCAAATTTGTGTCATTCTTCCATTTCTGGACCAGGGAAGCTTGGGTGAGGCGATTTTTCGAGAGTTTTTCAAGGAAAATATTGGGGTAAGAATTCCTAACTTGATTTTGGTTGAATTACATGAATCTATTGTTGTTTTTATCACTAAATTAGTGAATTGGGTTGAAAAATTTAGAAAACCCTCTTGGTTTAAATTTAAGATTTGGAGGTCGATTTGTTATTGGAATTCGATAAAATTGGTATGGTTGAACTTGTATCAGAATGGGTGTTCAGATTTCATGAAAATTATGTCGGGTTCCGAGGGGCGTGCCACGCGTTGATTTTTGTTGACTTTTTGGAATAAATTTTTAAGTCGACGTATTATTATCCAGAATTATTTTTGATGAATTTTAATGAAGTTATACAATTAATTTGGATAGATTTGAGCTGTCCGGAGGTCAATTCAAGTAAGAAGGCTATTTTGGAATATCGGCCTAACTTCAAAAAGGTAAGTGGCTTGCTTAACCCCGAGTGGGGGAATTACCCCTTAGGCATCGAGTCTTATGTGCCATTTGTGAAATGTGAAAAGTCGTGTACGCGAGGTGACGAGTACGTACTCGGCTTATATGTGTAAATTTTATTGAGTTAAAGTCCTGAGCATATTGTATGGTAAATTTGGTAATTGTTAGTATATATTTAATCATCTAATTATCGTGCCTAAATCCTTGTTATTGTTGAATATATTGTTATATGACAATTTGATGTGAATTTTCACATTCTGTGAATTTGTTGGTTTGATAATTATTGAAATTTAATTTCATTATGGATTTTTCCTCTGTAAATAATTAATTAAATGAGTTTAAGAAGAGGTGTTTATATAATTATTAAAAAATTGAATTTAATGAAGACTTTGCTTTATGTTGAGTAGTTTCTATCTCTATTGGTTATTTTTGGGTGTTGTACACATTGTGTGAAGCGATAAGGGTGGCAATAGGAGCAATAAGTGTGGCTATTGATATTGTCCGGACGGAGCGATAAGGGTGGCTATAGGAGCAATAAGGGTGGCAATAGGAGCGATAAGGGTGACTATTATCAGGGACGATATGTGATGATGTGGGATTGTGGTGTTGATGATTTTCATGTGATGTTGTGATTTTCTTGTGTTTATTTTTATACCTTGTGCAATTTGTCTTGTTTTTGGTAAATTGATAACAATTTGATTTATGTTGAAATTGAGAGCATGTGGCTATGGCCAGACGGATTATAAAATAAAATGTGGGCACAAGGTGCCGTGAGTAAATAATGAGGATATTTGGCACGTGAATTGTTCGTGCAGTTGAGATATGAAATGTGGGCACGAGGTGCTATGATGAAATGATAATGATATTTGGCACATGAATTGTCCGTGCAGTTGTGATATGAAATGAGGGCACGAGGTGCCGGAAAAATATGATGATTTATTTATGGGCACGAGGTGCCGTGGAAACATGAAAAATGGGCTGAGACCCGTGTTTACGAAAAATATGAAAATGGGCTGAGACCCGTATTTTTATGATTTTGAAATGAGGTGTCACATGGTGACTTTTAATTGAAAGAATTATATTCAAAATATTTATTTGGAAGGATTTTTATTCAAAAAGAATTATATGAAAGAATTGTATTTGAAAGATATTTATTTAAGGAAATTATATTTGAAAATATTTATTGAAAGAATTTTATATTCGAAATATGTTTATTTGAGGAAATTATATTTGAAAAAGAGTTTTATTCGTAAGAATTATGTGCGAAAGATATTTAATTGAAGAACTTGATTTAAGTGGGTGTAAATGTATTTATCAATTGAGCGATATTAATGGTGGTTTTATTGTCTTACTGTGTACATCACTGGTTGTTTTATATTGCCCTTATTATTATTTATTTTCTATTATTTTGTATATTATATTGCATAGGTTATTAGACTAGTGAGTGTCTTGACTGCACCTCATCTCTACTCCACTGAGATTAGTTTTGATACTTACTGGGTACCGACCGTGGTGTACTCATACTACACTTTTGCATATTTTTGTGCAGAGCCAGGTATTGAAGACATTGGACTTGAGCAGAATTAAAGCGAGATCGTAAGGATTCAAGGTAGAGCTGCTTGGTCGTCGCAGTCCCTTGGAGTCTTTTCATTTTATTGTACTGTTAATTTGTAATCAAACAGTATTGTATATTCGGTCCTCGTGATCATTCCATGTATTTAGTTAGAGTTCGTGACTCAGTACTACCAGTCTTGGGAGGTTGTATATTCATATTTGTTTCGCTGTTAGTTTTTATTACTTAGTTTAAAAAAAATGGCTTCAAAATACAATTGAAAACGGCTTACCTAGTCTTAGAGACTAGGTGCCATCACGACACCTGTGGTGGGATTTTGGGTTGTGCCAGTCTCGTGCTCATAACGTGTTATTGTCACGACCCAAATTAACCCTTCGTAAGGTGTCGTGATGGCACCTAGTCTTTACGACTAGGTAAGCCTAATATTAAAAAAACAATATATAAAGAAAACACAACATTTTAATGATAAACAACATATTGTGAATAGCCAAGAGTAGTACCACTTGACATATACAAAATAATTTTTCAAGACCCGGAATATCACTAAGTCACAAGCTGCTATAATCTATGTAGCTCTATACAAAAGTCTGAAGATAATAAAGAAAGTCTCTAGGCGAGGAAGTAGAAAGGAACTCCGAGGATCTGCGGACGCAAGCAGAAGTACCTTGAAATCTCCTAGAATCAGCAGCACGTACTAACCCCGAGGCTCATAGCTCGCACCTGGATCTGCACACGAAAACATGTGCAGAAAAGGGTATGAGTATACCACAATGGTACCTAGTAAGTACCAAGCCTAACCTCGGTCGAGTAGTGACGAGGTCAGGTCAAGGCCCTACCGGAGTAAATATAATAAATTAAACAGTAAAAGATATAAGTAAAATTTACGGTAATACAGTTAAAAAAATTCTCAAAAATTTAACAATCAAGGGAGCCCTCGGCTCAGAACAAGGTAAACACAGTAGGGAATCTCCCGGGATACCGTCTCGTAGTTCCAAATAGATATGCAGTACATGGGGATCTCTCGAAATACGTCCGTAGTCCCAAAGTAAATATGCAGTGCTGGGGGATCTCCCGGAATACGTCCGTAGTCCCAAAGTAAATATGCAGTGCTGGGGGATCTCCCTGAATATGTCCGTAGTCCCAAAGTAATATGCAGTACATGGGGATCTCCCGGAATACGTCCGTAGTCCCAAAGTAAATATGCAGTACAGAGGAATCTCCCGGAAGACGTCCGTAGTCCCAATTTAAATATGCAACACGAGATGAAATGGCAGGTATGTCATCGAGTTATACAGTTTATACTAAACAAGGATAAGGAAAGTAGGGACTTAACTAAGCATAGCGCACAGAATGTCAAATAGGCAGTTAAAACACGTAAGCATGCTTCTCTAGTCTAAGTTTAACAATTAAACGTATTAGTGCAATTTAATAAGGAAAAATAGTTTATGATTTAGAAAGGAAAAACGGGATTTTTGCAATAATAGCTCATGTACGTACTCGTCACCTCACGTACATGGCGCCCACACATCAATTAATATCGAACATCTTAAGGGAAAAGTCTCCAACACAAGGTTAGGTAAGCCACTTACCCTGAACCGCTCAAATCAACTCGATATCACGTTCTTGCCACGAGTATCCGGCTCCAAATGGCCCGAATCTATTCAAATTAATTGCATAATGTAAATATAACTACAAGTAACTAATTTAGCTAATTAATTCGAAGAAAAAGCGTGAAATTAGAAAAAATGCCCAAAACGTCTCCCCGGGCCCACGTCTCGGAATTAGGTAAAAATTAAAAATTATGAACACCCATTCACTCACGAGTTCACTCGAACAAAAATCATCTAAATCCGACGTCAAATTCCCATTCAAATCTTAGATTTACAATTCGGGAACCTTTTCCCCCATTTCCAAACTTCTACCCTCAATTTCCTTAATTAGACGAGAAAAATAACAATAGATTAATGTATTATGATCAAAATAGAGTTAGAATTAGTTACCCAATATTTATCCTTCAAAATCCCTCGAGAAATCGTCTCCCACCGAGCTCTAAATTGAATTGGTGAAAAATGAGGGATGAACCCTCGAAGCTGCCTCTTCAACCCAGCGATTTCTGCACCTGCGCTCATGGGGCCGCATCTGCGGTCACGCACCTGCGGAAAAATCATCGCAGGTGCGAAGGTCACTTATCCAGGCTGGGTCCACACCTGCGCGCTTGAGTCCGCACCTGCGGATGCGCTTCTACGCTCAATCGTCCGCTTCTGCAGAACCTTGGGTTCTTCTCACCTTCGCATCTACAACTGCCCTTCCGCAGCTGCGGCTCTGCTCCTGCGGCTCACTCGTCGCATTTGCGACCACTGAATCCCCGGCCTAAAAGCGCACCTACGATCCAAGCCTCGCTTCTGCGAGGCCACACCTGCGGACTCCCCACCGCAGGTGCGAAAACACCAGAACCAGCAAAAATAAAAAATTCCTCCAAGTCCAAGCTTTCACCCGTTAAGCATCCGAAATACACCCGAGGTCCCCGGGACCTCAACCAAATATACCAACCAATCCTAAAACACCATACAAACTTAGTCGAGCCTTCAAACCATGTCGAACAACACCAAAATCATGAATTAAGCACGGATACAAGCCTAAGAATTTAAAATTGTCCAAATTCTACAAACGACGCCGAACCACATCAAATCTAGTCCGAATGACCTCAAATTTTACACACAGGTCACAAATGATACTACGAACCTACAACCACTTTTGGAATTCCATTCCAAGCTCAATATCAAAATTTTCACTCTCGGCCGAAATCGCCGAAAAACTAACTTCCGCCAATTCAAGCCTAAATCTACTACAGACCTCCAAAACATATTCTGGACGCGCTCCTATCCCCAAAATCACTCAACAGAGCTAATGGAGTTGACGGAATTCCATTTCGGATCCGTCTTCACACAGTTCCGACTGCGATCCAAACTCTAAGGTTTAAACTCACAACTAGGGACTAAGTGTCCCAAAACTCTCAAAATTTCATAACAAATCACTCCGATAAGTCCCAAAAGCAGAAACAAATATGAGGAAAGCAGATATTAGGGGATTGAGTCTCTAATTCTCAAAATGACCGGCCGGGTCGTTACATGCTCCCCCTCTTAAAGCAATCGTTCATCCTCGAACGAGTATAAAGACATACCTGAAACTGTGAAAAGATGAGGATACTGGCTGCACATATCCTGCTCGGTCTCCCAAGTCATCTCCTCGACCGGCTGACCCCTCCACTGGACCTTTACTGAAGAATTATTCTTTGACATGAGCTTTCTGACCTGCCTGTCCAAAATGGCTACTGGTTCCTCAACATAAGATAGATCTTTGTCCAACTGGACTGAGCTGAAATCCAATACATGAGTCGGATCACCGTGATACTTCCGGAGCATAGACACGTGGAATACCGGGTGAACTCCTGCTAGGCTGGGAGGCAAGGCAAGCTCATAAACAACCTCCCCAACTCGCTGCAATATATCAAAAAGACCAGTGAACCTCGGGCTCAGCTTGCCCTTCTTCCCGAACCTCATGACGCCCTTCATAGGTGATACCCAAAGCAAGTCCCGCTCACCAACCATAAATGCCAAGTTACGAACCTTCCGATCCGCATAACTCTTCTGCCTGGACTGGGCTGTGCGAAGTCTCTCCTGAATCACCTTCACCTTATCCAGGTCATCTTGGACCAAATCTGTACCCAACAATAGGGCCTCGCCCGGCTCAAACCATCCCACTAGGGACCGGCACTGCCTACCATACAAAGCCTCAAACGGTGCCATCTGAATGCTGGACTGGTAACTGTTGTTGTAAGCAAACTCTGCAAGTGGCAAGTATTGGTCCCATAACCCGAACTCCATCACACAGGCACAGAGCATATCCTCAAGAATCTGAATCGTGCGCTCGGACTTCCCATCCGTCTGAGGGTGAAAGGTTGTGCTCAACTCCACCCTAGTACCCAACTCCTGCTGTACGACTCTCCAAAACCGTGATGTGAACTGTGTACCTCTGTTTGAAATGATAGATACTGGAATACCATGAAGGCGGACAATCTCTCTGATATAAATCTTAGCCAACCTCTCAGAAGAATAAGTGGTCAACACTGGAATAAAATGAGCTTACTTGGTCAGCCGATCCACGATCACCCAAATAGCATCGAACCTTCTCAAAGTCCGTGGAAGTCCAACTATAAAGTCCATGGTGATCTGCTCCCACTTCCACTCTGGAATCTCTAACCTCTGAAGTAATCCACCCGACCTCTGGTGCTCATATTTGACCTGTTGACAGTTGAGACACTTGGCCACAAACCCAACTATGTCCTTCTTCATCCTCCTCCACTAGTAGTGTTGTCTCAAATCCTGCTACATCTTCGCGGCACCGGGATGAATGGAGTGCCGCGAGCTGTGGGCCTCCTCGAGAATTAACTCCCGAAGCCCATCTACATTGGGCATATAGATCCGGCCCTGCATCCTCATCACACTGTCATCACCAATAGTCACATCTCTGGCATCACTTCGCCGAACCCTGTCCTAAAGAACTAGAAGATAAGGATCATCATACTTGCGCTCCCTGATACGGTCATAAAGAGAAGACTGAGCAACTACACAAGCTAATACCCGACTAGGCTCTAAAATATACAATCTCACGAACTGGTTGGCTAAGGCTTGAACATCTAAGGCTAAAGGCCTCTCAGCTGCCGGAAGATATGTTAAACTCCGCAAACTCTCTTCCCGGTGACTCAAGGCCTCGGCCACTGCATTGGCCTTCCCCAGGTGGTATAATATAGTGATATCATAGTCTTTAAGTAGCTCCAACCACCTATACTGACGCAAATTAAGGTCCTTCTGCCTGGACAAGTACTGCAAACTTCAGTGATTAGTGTAAATCTCATAGGAAACACCGTACAAATAATGACGCCAGATCTTCAGGGCGTGAACAATAGCTGTTAACTCGAGATCATGAACCAGATAATTCTTCTCATGCACCTTCAACTGTCTAGACGCGTAGGCAATCACCCTACCGTCCTGCATCAATACCGCTCCAAGGCCAATCCACGAGGCATCACAATAGACATGTAGGACCCCAAACTTGTAGGCAATACTAATACTGGGGCTGTAGTCAAGGCCGTATTGAGCTTCTGAAAGCTCTCCTCACACTCCTCGGTCCACCTGAATGGAGCACCCTTATGGGTCAGCCTGGTCATAGGTGCTGCAATGGATGAAAATCCCCCCACAAAGCGACGGTAATACCCCGTCAAACCAAGGAAACTACGGATCTCCGTTGCTGATGACGGTCTGGGCCAACTCTGTATTGCCTCCACCTTTTTTGGATCTACTTTGATCCCATCACCAGACACTATGTGGCCCAAGAATGCCACTGAATCTAGCCAGAATTCACACTTAGAAAATTTTGCATACAATTTCTTTTCCCTCAAAGTCTGAAGCACGGTCCTCAGGTGCTGCTCATGATCTTCCCAAGACCGGGAATATACTAGGATGTAGTCAATAAATACAATGATGAAGGAATCAAGATAAGGCCGTAACACACTATGCATCAAATGCATAAAGGCTGCTGGGGCATTGGTCAACCCAAATGACATGACAAGAAACTCATAGTGACCATATCTGGTCCTAAAAGCAGTCTTCGGGATGTCCGGCTCCCGAATGTTCAACTGATGATAGCCAGAATGCAAGTCAATCTTGGAAAACACCCTGGCACCCCGTAACTGATCAAATAAATCATCAATTCGAGGCAAAGGATACATGTTCTTCACTGTAACCTTGTTCAACTGCCGATAATCAATACACATACTCATAGAACCATCCTTCTTCTTTACAAATAAGATCGGAGCACCCCAAGGTGATACACTGGGCCTGATGAAACCCTTATCAAGCAACTCCTGCAACTGCTCCTTTAACTCCTTCATCTCAGGAGGGGCCATATGGTAGGGAGGAATAGAAATGGGCTGAGTGCCCAGCAACAAATCAATGCCAAAATCAATATCTCTGTCGGGCAGCATGCCCTGAAGGTCAGCTGGAAACACATCTGGAAAGTCCCTCATTACTGAAACTGACTCAACTGTAGGGGTAACAATACTGACATCGCTCACATAGGACAAATACGCATCACACCCCTTCTCAACCATTCGCTGAGCCTTAAGAAATGAAATGACCCTGCGGGGAGTATACTATAAGGTACCTCTCCACTCTAATCTCAGCAAGCCTGGCATAGCCAGTGTCATGGTCTTAGCGTGACAATCAAGAATAGCATAATAGGGCGACAACCAGTCCATGCCCAAGATAACATCAAAATCTACCATACTGAGTAATAACAAATCGACTCTGGTCTCAAAACCACTAAGAGCAATCAAACATGACCGATATACGCGGTCCACTATGAGAGAATCTCCCACGGAAGTAGATACATAAATAGGGAAACTCAAAGAATCCCGAGATATCCCCAAATGTGGAGCAAAGTAAGAAGACACATATGAATACGTAGAGCCTGGGTCAAATAATACTGATGCTTCCCTATGACAGACAGGGACGATACCTATGATGACTGAGTCTGAAGCAACAGCCTCTGAACGGGCTGGAAGGGCATAATACCTAGCCTGGCCTCCCCCTCTAGGGAGACCTCGACCTCCCCGGCCTCCTCCTCGATCTGGCTGAGGAGGTGGGGTGGCAGTTGGTGCCGGAAGAATGGCCGGAGGACCCGGTGGACCACGTGGAGGCTGATAAGTCAGTGAGGGTGCACCCCTCCTGGCCCTAGGGCAATCTCTAACCAGATGATGAGTGTCACCACACTCAAAATAGCCTCTCAGAGGATGCGACGGCTGAGACTGACTCGAACTTGGCCTGCTGGACTGACCGGTAATAGCACCTCGAGTAGGAGGCATACTGGATACTGGCGGTGCATAATAGGGCTCCTGAGGTTTAGGAGGAGCTGGAACACCGTTGGCTGCTGGAAGAGCTGAATGAACAGGGCGACTCACAAAAACCCTACCATAGCGTGCTGCTGGTGCACGAGCTCCTGAATAATGACCAGTCTCTCGAGACCTCTTGTCCTCTCTCTCCTCTCTGTCTCGGGCAAACATGCCCTTCACTCTCCTGGCAATGCTCACTGCCTGCTGATAAGTGATGTCCATCTCCAACTCCCTGGCCATACTGGTCCGAATACTGGGGTGGAGTCCCTCAATGAAGCGACGAACCCTCTCTCTGACTGTAGCAACCATAGCCGGCACATGGTGAGCTAACTCACTGAAACGGACTGCATACTCCGACACAGTCATAGTACCCTGACGCAACTGCTCAAACTCTGCTCGCCAAGTATCCCTGAGGCTCTGAGGAACATACTCACGCAAGAACATCTCTGAAAACTGAGTCCAAGTGAGTAAGGCTGCCTCATTCGGACTACTCAGCTCATAGGCATGCCACCACTGATATGCTGCTCCCCTCAACTAAAAAGCGGTGAAAGAAACCCCACTCGTCTCCACAATGCCCATAGTGCGGAGAATACGATGACACTCCTCAAGAAAACCCAGAGCATCTTCTGAAGCTAGTCCGCTGAAAGTAGGTGGGTGGTACTTTTTGTACCTCTCAAGTCTGAGCTGCTCTGCCTCAGAAGCAGCTACCCTGATCTCATGCTAAATCGGAGCACTAATTTTATAGGATTCGCGAGTCACAAGTCGGTTTATTAGAGTCTCACGGATCGGTGCGGAGACGTCCGTACTTATCTTCGGGAGGCTTGTAACTATTAAGAACAATCATATTTCTTTGATTTCCTTGTCGTGTGAGTTATTGACACCAAAAAATTCTAAGATTCTATTCTATTCTTTCTCATAGATGGTGAGGACCCGTAATGGGAGGACCGACAATCAGGCACCCGAGCCCCTTGCCAGAGCCGCCAGAGGTCAGGGTCGGGGTAGAGGACGACCACGCGGTGCAGCCTGAGTACCTGCAAGAGCTGCATCAGAGGTTAGGCTGTTACAGTTATAAAATAAAAACTGTAAAGTAACGACAAGTATAGAGAGAAACTGATATATTATTCAAATTTCAAACTTATGTACATAATGAACTGAAAACTCGTCTATTTATAGAAGAAAGGAAGCTGCTGTGTAAGCTGCTACTGCAAGCTGCTGTGTAAGCTGCTATTGCAAGCTGCTGTGTAAGCTGCTACTGCAAGCTGATGTGTAAGCTGCTTGTAAGTTGCTATTATACCAGATATAGATAATCTTCTACCTGTGATAATATTTATCCATAGCGGAGTACCGAAATGATAAGTTTCTTCAGGAGACTTATTTCCAATAAAGTACTAAATAGATAAACATATTTACGGCGGAGTCCTATATGGATAAGCTTCTTCAGGAAGCTTCTTTCTAATAGAGTACTAAATGAACATCCATAATATAATATATTCATAACAAAACACAAGTTATTAACATAAATAGAAGTAAAGTTTCAGTCATTTACATTAAAAGAAACAATAGAATAAAGGATAGAGAATAGAACCTCAAGATGCTTCTCCCCCAAAATGAAACAAGCTACTGCCTACCGGACCGACGGACGGAGTTCTCTAATGGAACCTTACCTTCGACAGAGAATCTTGGCGACGTTGGGAACTCAAACAGAGCTTGAATGCGACCTCGGCGGCGACCTCAAACTCTATTGTAAATGGTGTTTTAAAGGTTGGTTCTGAGCGTGCTTTGTGGGCTGTTTCGGGGTCAGTTTTGGGGCAGATTTAGAGTTGAAGTTTAGGGATGTTTCGCTGGAATGTTTGGCCAACTTTCATGGCTGTTTGGGGCTGGATTCAAGCGAGTTTGATAGCTGGATTTTGGATGAAGAAAAATGTGTTTCAACTGTGGTTTTTGAAACTATTTTTGGCTGTTCGGCACCTTATTTCGGGGGATTTTTAAGATGCTTTTTAATGAGGTTTCGGACTGGTTTTCGCCGGTATCTAGAGGCTATTTTTGATGGTGAAAACGGATCTGTTTTGTGGGTGAAAAAAGACGATGCTATAGCAGGGTATTAGAGCTAAAAATACGTCAAAGAGAAGGAGCTCTTTTTTTTTTAATGAGCAGCATTGCTCTTTTTATTCTCTCTTTCTTCTTCTTTTTACTCCCATTTTCCCGTGTTGTTCCCCTCTTTCCTCCTCCCTGTTTTTTGACTTTTTGTTGAATATGTTTGGGGTGGAGATGAAGCTCATTTTTTGTGAGTGTCCGTATGTGTTGGTGGAGGGATTATGTGAGAGAAGTGCATGGGGAAAGTGAGAATGTGAGTGGGGAAGTGGGAAATGAGGTATTGGTGAGATGAGTGAAAAAATAAATCACTCATAGTAAAAAAATTAGGTGCTCACATCGGTTGACACCCCTTGAGTGTGTGTGGCTCTGCCACTATCAACGATAATAAAGCCTCTGATGGTAGTGACGTGTCGATACGATTCCAAAACGTCGAGGTCGAAGGTGAAGGACGACGCGATGCCGAGGTCAAATCGGATTGGCAGAAGAAGGAGATGAGGACGAGCACCCATTTTCAGCACGAAGTGACGACCAGTCTTAGGATTTAGATTCCCTAAAACATATTATGTGGATATTCCCTTATGTTGTACTTTCTAGGGTTGTGGATCATGTGCCCTTATAAATAGGAAGAGATGTAGTTCAGAGAGGGGATTGGACCTTTTGTAAAGAATTTTATTAATGTACAAGATTCTCACTTTATTGTATAGAAACAAAGTTTGACTTTACACTTACTTTCTTTTATCATTCTCTCCCGATCCAAGAAGGATTGGAATATAAGGTTACTCATCATCACTCATCATTATCAAAAAGACATCCGAAAATCTCACCTTTGTCGGGTTATCTTTACTCCTTTTACTATTTGAAAGTCATTTATTGCTATCTTTTATATTTCTAAGTCTTTATTGCTCCATCATTACTCCAAGATTGTCTTCTTCAATTTTACGTATTAAATATTCGCCTTAAAGTCCTAGATTTGTCATTGAACATTAATATTGGCTAGGATTAACCCCATTTTTCAACAAATCTAATTGTATAAAACCAAGATCTATTTTGTTAGGATCGGGAACCCGGGTAGTGCAAAATTTAGCCAAACAACGGTATAATAATAATAACAAAGATAATGGAAGTTGATAACAACGGCAATTAAAGCAGATAAAGAAGACACCAATTTAACGTGATTCGGTCAGTGTGACCTACGTTCACAAGCGGAGAGGAGCAATTTCACTATAACAATAAGTACAAAAAAGAGTACAAAATTAGAGTAAATACTCTAATTAATCCAAATATCCTAAAAGAATAACCTCACAAGATCACTCCAAAGAAAGGGTTCACACAAGTGCTTCCCAACTCTAACTCTCAAACAAAACACTCTTAATAAAAGAGGAAAGGAAGAAACAAGAAATAAAAACTCAAGTCTTGTTGGTGTGTTTTCAAATGAGTAGAGAGTCCTCATTATATAGGAAAACAAGAAAGAAATTCTTGGCCAACAATTGGCCACATCCTCTCAAAATACAAGGCCATTTATTTGGCCAACAATGCCTTAAATAAAAGGCTCCAAATGTGCCAACAAGGCTCATAAATAAAAAATCTAAAAATAAGGCCACATTTTACAAATCTCCACCTTGGTCTAATTTTGGCTGATATAGTAAATTTTCTTCACCTTCTCCGCAAAAGCCCCAATGGACCTATGTCAAAATTTAATGCCATCAAAATTAGATAAGTTGTCTGATACTGAAACTGTAGTAGGGCCTATAACAGTGGATCCCAATAAAGTATACAACGAACCAGATCTATGTGCTTTCATGATCATAAGAGCACCTTGATAAATTTTCAGAACTCCACCTTCACCAGTGAATTTGCACCCAAGGGATTCTAAAGTACCCAAAGATATAAGATTTTTCTTCAACTCAGGAACATATCTAACATCGGTGAGAGTTCTCACCACATCATCGTGCATTCTGACCCGAATTGTACCTTTGCCAATAATGTTACAAGTAATATTGTTACCCAGTTGGACAACTCCACATGCAACTAAATCATATGTAGAAAACAAGTCCCTGCTAGAACATATATGATATGAACAAACAGAATCTAAAATCCACTCAATGTCTAATCTGAAACTAGTTTCAGTTGCTAAAAATATAGTTCCCTCAATCTCATCAGTTGCTATACTTGCTTCGGCGATGTCAGTATTTTTTTGCTCAAATTTTCTTTCTTTATGCTTTTCTTTATTTTTCAGTTTATAGCATTCAGAGATAATGTGACCTTTCTTATGACAATAGCGACACTCTAAATTATTGTATCTGGAATTGGAGTCGGATTTGCCCCTAACAAACAAGCCAACTTCCGCTTGAATTTCACTAGCTTCCCCAGTAATATTATTATCTATCTGTTCTTTTGATTTTAAGATAGATTTAATATCCTTATAAGAGATATTATCCTTCGCATAAAATATAATATCTCTTATATGCTTAAAAGATGGGGGTAGAGAACAAAACAGTAACACGTCTTGATCCTCATCTTTAATTTCATCATCTACATTGCTCAAATCCCTAAGAATGGAATCAAAGGTGTCAAGATGAGAGAGAATAGAGGTACCTTCACCCATACGAATTGTATAAAGCTTTTGCTTCAGGTAAAGTATTTTTTTTCACCGTCCTCTTCATATATAAGGTTTCAATTTTTCCACATGCCTTTGGCTGTGGTTTCTACAAGAACTTCACGTAAAACCTCATTTGAGAGATTTAAAATGATACCTACTTTTGCCCTTTTGTCTATGAAGGAAAACTCCTCATCCGTCATTTTATCCGGCTTCTTCTTCTTTCCTTGCAACGCCAAGTCTAAGCTATCCTGAATTAGGATAGCTTCCATCTTTAGTTGCCATATTTCGAAATTTGTACTTCGGTCAAATTTCTCAACATAGGTCTTTGTTAGAGTCATTTTGACTATTGAAACTAACCTGGTAGATCCGACTTTGATACCAATTTGTTAGGATCGAGAACCCGGGTAGTGCGGAATTTAACCAAACAACAGTATAATGACAATAACAAAGACAATGGAAGTTGATAACAACAGCAATTAAAGCATATAAAGAACATACAAATTTAACGTGGTTCGGTCAAAGTGACCTACGTCCACAAGCGGAGAAGAGCAATTTTACTATACCAATAAGAGTACAAAAGAGAGTACAAAATTAGAGTAAACACTCTAATTAATCCCAAATACCCTAAGAGAATAACCTGACAAGATCACTCCAAATAAAGGGTTCACACAAATATTTTCCAACACTAACTCTCATACAAAACACTCTTAATAAAAGAGGAAAGGTAGAAACAAGAAATAAAGACTCAAGTCTTGTTGGTGTGTTTTCAAATGAGTAGAGAGTCCTCATTATATAAGAAAACAAGAAAGAAATGCTTGGCCAACAATTGGCCACATCCTCTCAAAATATAAGGCCATTTATTTGGCCAACAAGGCCTTAAATAAAAGGCTCCAAATGTGCCAACAAGGCTCACAAATAAAAAATCTAAAAATAAGGCCACCTTTTACATATTTTTTGGGTCATGCAAGCCTCCGAAAAAGTAGTCTTCGAGTAATCTATAGGGCACGGGTTCGAGCCGTGGAAGCAACTACAAATGCTTGCATTAGGGGTAAGCTGTCTACATCACACCCCTTGGGGTACGGCCCTTTCGGACCTTGCGTAAATGCCGGATGCTTTGTGCACCGAACTGCTTTTTTATTTATTTTAATAACATGTGTTTCTGTTATTGAGCTCCTCACTAGCATCAGTGTTACTAGTGTATATCTTTTATTAGCATTAGAATGTGAGTGAGGAGCTTATTAATGACCAACTGACTACCTACATAATGCAATACATTAATTCTTTTGGCTCATACTTCTTTGCTTCTGCTAGCTTGTAAGCAAATGAATGACAGAATGAAAGCTAGCTAGCAGAGTACTCCAAAGAAACACAGCAATATTACACTTGGGCCACTTCTCTATGTGTAAGTATCAATTTTTGTAGTTTTTGCCAAGCTTCTCTATATTTCTTTGTCAGCTTCTTTCTTCTGTTTAACCAGCTCAAAATGCAACTGCCAGTTTGAACCTCACCAAATAATGCCACGAATATGCCGTGATAGATGATTGCACTGCAGATTGCCGCTCGGGTCCTTATATTAATAAAACTCAATCAAAATGCAATTATCTCCGAGAACAAAAAGTCTCTACTTTATATGCTTAATACTTCTAGCTTGATCGTGTCTTAGTTTGACCCTTTATTTGAGTAGCTTTTTTCGTGCCTAAGTGTCACGATCCAAAATCCAATTAGTCGTGATGGCACCTAACCCAACCAGATAGGTAAGCCAACTTTTAATTTTTCAATTCCAATAATAATTATTAAAGCAATTTAAGTGAATAAAGATCTTAATCTTATACAATTCTCAAAAACTGATAGTACAAATCATGAGCTTCTAAGAATAGAGTATACAAAACGGAAATGAAATAAATAGATAGTCTGTTTTAATAATATATAAACAGCGCTTTTATAAATCTAAGACTACCCTGAACAAGAGGCAGCTACAACAGGAACGCAGGTACATCTTTAAGTCCCGCAACCATCGAGCACAACAACAACAGCAGCCAACATCTGCACGCAATGTGCAGAAGTATAGTATCAGTACAACCGACCCCATGTACTGAGTAAGTAACAAACCTAGCCGTAGGTTGAAAGTAGTGACGAGCTTCTACCAAGGTCGGGTCCATAACCAATAGTTCACAACAGTCCATAACAACATAAAGCAAATATTACCAGAAGTAACTCAAAGATAAAATGTTCAGCCAAATCATGATTTCAAAAAATAATAGTTCTTCCTTTCAAATACATCAGTGAAAACCCAAATCGTTTGCCGAAATTGCCAAAAATATGAATAGTTTAAAAACAATAATTTCTCCCAAAATCTTTTCAATAATAAATAAGATGTTTCATTTTCCTTCCGATAACCCGTGTAAAATAAATACATCACTATGCCCATCTGTAAAAATCTGTGAGAAATCATGAATGATGTGATATTGTACAGCATGAGGAAAAATATATCTCTATGCCTGTATGTCATGTGTGCATGCCAATGCGATGCAACTCAGTAATAAAATCATAAACAACCCCTCGGGCAGAACATCACTCATATACAGCCCCTCTGATAAATCTCACAGTCACTCATGCCTCTCGGGCATACCTCACAGTCACTCATGCCACTCGGGCATACCTCACAATCACTCATGCCTCCCAATACCTCACAATCACTCATGCCTCCCAGTCACTCAGCACTCGGCACTCTCACTCAGTAGGTACCTGCACTCACTGGGGGTGTGTACAGACTCTGGAGGGGCTCCTTCAGCCCAAGCGCTATAATCTGCACGGACAACTCACGTGCTGCATGGACAACTCACGTGCTATAATCATAAAATATATAAAGCATGCTGCAGGCGGGCAGCCCAGATCCACATAATAATCCTCACAATCAGGCCCTCGGCCTCACTCGGTCATCAATCTCTCCAGTCTCTCGGGCTCACAATGTCATAAAAATAGCCCAAAAATGATGATATGATATATCAATAAATAACAACAGAGACTGAGATATGATATGCAATGAAATGAATATGACTGAGTATGAATTTTAAATTTAAAATAAATAATTCACAGAAATATGACCTCTGTGGGTCCTAATAATACTGGCACATAGCCTCAACATGATTTTTAATACGCTTTTCAGCTCAATTTCTTTAACTCATAAAATCGCATGGAAAATGCCAAGATCATTTAACTACAAAATTCCACAGAAATAATTATGTCACAATTTCTATAGTGCACGCCCATACACCCGTCACCTAGCATGTGCGTCACCTCCCAACAATTCACGAAATACATATATTCAGGGTTCATACCCTCAACTCTAAGATTAGAAGAGTTACTTACCTCGAACAAGCCGAATCCAATGTCGAGCAAGCTAAACAATACTCCAGAAATCCCATTATGTGCGTATCAACTCCTGAACGGCTCGAATCTACCACAATTAATTTGATTCAGTCCACACAATTTATAAGAATTAATTCCATATCAAAATACTAATATTTTTCATAAAATCCGAAATTAAGCCTAAAAAATTACCAGTGGGGCCCACGTTTCGAAATCCGACGAAAATCATAAAATACGACAACCCATCCAATTACAAGTTCAATCACACTAATTTTACTCAAATCCGACTCCAAATCGGTATTCAAACTTGAAAAATTCGTTTTGTGACATTATAGAAATTTCCTTCTATTTCTCTTGGAGATTCAATAATCTTACACCAAAAATGAACATTAATTCATGGAATATAATCACAAGGGAGTTAAGAATACTTACCCCAAGTTTTGTGGAAAATTTTCTCTCCAAAATCGCCCAACCCGAGCTCCAAATTCGAAAATGGGTAAAAATGTCGAACCCTCGAATTTAAGGTTCTGTCCCTGCGATTTCCGTATCTGCGGACAAGGGGTCGCATCTGCGACCTCCGCTCTGCGGGAAAAATCTCGCTTCTACGAGAACAGCTTGGCCAGCATTAATCGCTTCTGTGATGCCAAGGACCGCACCTGCGGTCGCGCTTCTGCGCGCGTTGGGCCGCTTCTGCGCAAGCGCTTCTATGCCCTTACTTCCGCTTCTGCGATGCCTTCCCAGCCAGCACTCCCTCACTTTTGCGATTGATTTCGCGCACATGCGGCTTCGCACCTACGATCAAAACTTCGCAGGTGCGATCACACCAGTAGGCAACACATCCAACATTTTCTTAAGTCCAAATTTGATCCGTTAACCATCCGAAACTCACCCGAGCCCCTCGGGACCCCGTACGAATATACCAATAAGTCTCATAACATAACACGGACCTACTCAAGGCCTCAAAACCCACATAACATCATTGAAACGACGAATCACACCTAAATTCGAAATCATTGAACTTTGAAACTTCAAATTCTATATCTTGTGCCGAAACACATCAAATCACGTCCGATTGATCTCAAATTTTGCACACAAGTCACATTTCACATTACGGACCTATTCAAATTTTCAGAATCAGATTCCGACCTCGATATCAAAAAGTCAACCCCCGGTCAAACTTCCCAAAAACTCATCTTTCGGCATTTCAAGCCTAATTCCACTACGGACCTCCAAATAATTTTCCGGACACACTCCTAAGTCCAAAATCACCGTATGGAGCTATTGGAATCATCAAAACTCCATTCTGGGGTCGTTTACACATAAGTCGACATCCGGTCACTATTTTAACTTAAGCTTTAAACCTTGAAACTAAATGTTCCAATTCATTCCAAAATCTCACCGGACCCGAACCAATTACTCCGGCAAGTCACACAACAACCGTAAAGTATAATTTGAGCAGAAAATGAGGAACCAAGGTTATAATACTCAAAACGACCGGGCGGGTCGTTACACTGAGCCATATGATTTCTGATTATATTAACAACAATCTAAATGAGCGGACAGTTTTGAAACTAACAGTTAAAATAGAAAATGCGATATAACGTCACTCAAATTAAATCATTAAAAACATTTCATATTTGTCCAATCCTCCCCTTCATATTCCATCAGAAGAAACGCCCTTGTATCTGACTTGCCGTCTTTTGATCAATTTGAAAAGCCTTAGCAAGAAGATCATTAGGAATTGGTGGATCCGATCCGAAAGTTACGTCCGCAACACGAATAGTTCCAGGTCCTTGGCTGCTTAAAGCCGCAATGGTAACGGCGTTACCCTCTCCTACATTCCTCTGGAAATGTACAAGACCTTTTGGTACAACAAAAAAATCGCCCAATTCAAGTATTTTCGTGAAGAGACGATTCTCAGGATTGGAAGTAACAAATCCAATTTCAACACGACCCTCAAGTACTAGCACTATCTCTGCAGCACGAGGATGAGTATGAAGAGGACTGAATCCATTTGGTGCAAAATCAGCACGGGCTA
This sequence comes from Nicotiana tomentosiformis, assembly GCF_000390325.3. Taxonomy (NCBI): domain Eukaryota; kingdom Viridiplantae; phylum Streptophyta; class Magnoliopsida; order Solanales; family Solanaceae; genus Nicotiana; species Nicotiana tomentosiformis. Next base: position 57,896,397 of record NC_090813.1, on the reverse strand, counting down.
ATACAATTCCAAGAGTGTTGATTCCTGGAATAATAGCCGGTGTTACTTGGAATCCGATTGAGTTTGATGTGTTGCCTGCTATGTTCAACCCACTGAAAAAGAAGTCCTCTGCTTCTACAAGCTTAGGGTCCTTGCATACCTTCCCATTCACGTGCACTGCCAAGTTTTAGAGACAGCATTGATCATATAACAGTTTAACTTATATTAATTGTTCTAAAATATTTTTACATTATCAGTGTAATGGTATTTATAGCCTGTTTGGCCATGCTTCTAAGCACTTTTTTTTTTAAAAGTTAAAGTGTTTGGCAAGTTTTTAGATGAAAAAAAGTACTTTTGAGTAGAAGCAGAAACAGTTTTGAAAAAGCAGAAAAAATTAGCTTCTTCCCAAAAGCACATTTTTGAAAAGTACTTTTGAAAAAATATACTTTTAAACACTTTTTAAAAATTTTGTCAAACACTAATTATTTTTCAGAAGTTACTTTAAAAAAAATCTGCTATAAAAAGTTGTGTGTAAAAAATTTTCTTTACACTCAGTCTGTATTAATTAAACTCGGAAGAGTAGAAAGTTATAGTATACCTGAGCTTGTGGAGTCCACTACACAAAAATCTTGAATTGGACTTGGGTCAGATGCTAAACACACAGAACAAATTCCTAACAGGAGTCCTAACACAAAGAACGTTGAAGTCATTTCAAAAAAAATAATTTGGCTTTAGAAATATTGAAATGCTAATACAGAACAAGCTTTTCTAGTTGCAGAAAAAAGATGGCACTAAAGACTGGGATTTATAGTGAATTAGTGATGCCGAAAATTAAAGGGAATTAAGTGAACGGATCTCTGTGTCTTCTTATGTATCCTTAAATCTTCTAAACAGAATGAGTCTTCACAATTCTCACTGTTCATAGTCGAATATAAATATATATACTACTAACAGAACGGGTCTAAGGATTCCCCTTGTTCACAGCCAAATGTAAGAATTTGTTTATCGATGTTACGTTGATTCTTTTGTCAGATTGCAGATGTATTTGTACCTCTCCGGCGACCTTTAATTTATTTATACCTTCCTTTCAACTTCAAGTTTATTACTCCTATATTATTTATATTTGTGGTGGCTGGCCTGAGGGGTAGGGAGGAGAAACGTAGAGATGGGACTTTTTCTTAGAAGAGATGGGAATTGAAGTTCTTTTTTTGTAATTAATAGAATTCCCCGAATAATCTCTCCTCGAAACAAATACCACATGATCAATTGATCATCCATCATAAAATATTATTAGCTTATTTAAAGATTCACTATGTGTTGCCCATATATTTCGAGTATATTTATAGCTACACCAATTAGTCCACAGGCTTCTCTTGTGGTTGTATCTCCATACAACGAGCAAAATTAGTGAACTAGCCTGTAGACGGGGCAAAGATAGTAAATTAACCCGTTCCAAGCCATCATCAAGTTATTTAGCTCTTATGGGACGTAACTGATGGGAGCAAACCCTCCACGTGTAAAAAGAAGGAAAGAAAAGTCAGAGAGAAGAAAAAGAGCGGAAAAATTCATCTTCAATTTTTTTTTTAATGTCGTAAGTGATTAATTCAGCAGGGCATTCAAATGCCTATAAAAGGCGGTATCTAGCTTTTCATTTGAAGATCATCCATTAATTTCTTCTTTCTCTTTAATTAATAAAGAGATATTTTTTGTGTGGCCGTGGAGTAGGCAGAAATTACCAAACCACGTAAATCTTATCTTGTCTTTTATAATTTATTGCTTTTCTCTTTTAAATATTTTTCCTCCTCTATTAGCCTGACACGCTTTCCAACAACTGATATCATAGAACATATAGTGTAATTTTGGTTAAAAAGTACGATATTGGTACAATGTACTATTCACAAAATAGTGTGACACTATTGATCATCAATACTAATACTATTCACAATAGTGAAGTACTATTCAGTAATAGTGATGGTATTGTTCACCAATAGTGATTGTTGTCTACCATTACAGTGGGGACATTTTTCTTACACAGAGTAGTATTTGCGGTTACAATTCACAAGCACTATTCACATAAAGTTTTTTTGTGAAAAATGGTCGGAGGAAGGGAAGGTAAGATTGACAAGTTCAATGGTAAAGATTTTGGATTCTGAAAAATGCAAATAGAGAATTATTTGTACCAGAAAAAATTACACTTACCTCTAACCGGGGTAAAATCAGAGAATATGGGCAAAGCGGATTGGGATCTATTAGATAGCCAAGCTCTTGGTGTGATTCTTTGACGCTGACACAAAATATAGCGTTCAACATCATTAACGAGAAGACCAATGCAGGCTTGATGGAGGCATTATCAAATATGTAAGAGAAGCCATCTGCTTCAAATAAAGTCTATTTGATGGGTCGATTGTTCAACTTGAAGATGACAGAAGGTGGGCCTGTTATGGAACATATCAATGAGTTTAATGTAATATTAACTCAGTTGAGTTATGTTAATATAATATTTGATGACGAAGTCAGGGCGTTGATTCTACTATCATCTCTACTGGAGAGTTGGTCTACAACAATAACTACAGTTAGCAGTTCATCGGGAAGTACCAAACTCAAATTGGATGATATTAGAGACTTGGTTATAAGCGAAGATGTTCACCGGAGAGAATCAAATGATTCCCCAGGATCTGCTTTTAATACCGAAAGTAGGGGGAGAAGCGGCCAAAGAGGACAAAGTCATGGTTGTGGCTGATCAAAGTCAAGAAAAAGAGGGCAATCGAAGAATCGCAAAGACATTATTTGTTGGGATTGCGATAAAAAGGGTCACCACAATAGTCAGTGTAGAGAGGCAAAAAAGAATAACAACGATCAATACAACGATGATAATTCAACAAATATAATTGTTGAACAAGTCGGTGATGCACTAATTTATTGTGCAGATAGTCTAGTCAAATCTTGGATTCTGGACTCAGGTGCATCCTTTCTCTCTACCTCATGCAAAGAATTATTGCATAATTATATTGCTGAAAAATTTGAGAAGGTTTATCTAGCAAACGACAAACCTTTGGATATTGTAGGAAAGGTGAAGTCCATATAAAGACTTCACAAGGCACGCTATAGAAATTATAAAATGTCCGACATGTTCCTGATCTCAAAAAAAATCTGATATCCATGGGTCAGATTGATAGTGAAGTATACACAACAGTATTCGGTAACAGATCATGGAAGATAACCAAAGGAAATTTAGTTTTGGCACGAGGCTTCAAGAAGGGAATATTGTATGCAACCGCAATATAGAGAGATACTATAGCAGTAGTTGACCATGGTCATGACACAACACTGTGGCACCGGAGGATCGGGTATATGAGTGAGAAGGGGATGAAGTTGTTGGCATCCAAAGACAAGTTACCAGACCTTAAGCTGTTGAATTAGGTTTGTGCGAAGATTGCATTTATGAGAAACAAAAGAGAGTTAGTTTCTCAAAGGCGGGAAAGACTCCAAAGAAAGAGAAGATGGAACTAGTGCATACGGATGTGCGGGGACTAGCTCCTGTAACTTCTCTGGGAGGCTCACGTTATTATGTCATCTTCATTGATGATTCTACCAGAAAGATATGGGTTTATTTTTTGAAAAAAAAATCTGATGTGTTTGTTACCTTTAAAAGATGGAAAGCTGAAGTTGAAAATTAGACAAGCCTAAAGTTAAAACGTTTGAAGTTTGATAATAGAGGAGAGTATGATAGTCAAGAGTTCGAATCATTCTGCTCTGAGAATAAGATTAGAATGATCAAGATAATTCCTGGAACACCGCAACAAAATGGTGTTGCTGAGAGGATGAACAGAACCCTGAATGAACGAGCCAGAAGTATGAGAATACATTCTAGATTGCCGAAATACTTTTGGGCCGAGGCAGTTCACATAACAGCTTACCTCATAAACAAGGGACCCTTTGTACTGCTGAATTTTAAAATTCCTGAGGAGGTATGGACAGGAAATGAGGTAACTCTCTCACATCTAAAATTCTTTGGTTGTGTTGATTATGTGTATGTAAACTCTAATGATAGAGATAAGCTTAATCCTAAAGCCAAGAAATATTTTTTTCTTGGCTATGGTGATGATAATTTTGGTTATCAATTTTGGGATGATCAGAATAGAAAGATCTTAAGACACATGATTGTCACATTCAATGGAAATGTGATGTACAAGGATAAGCTTGGAGTAGAACCAACCAATACAGCAAACCGACATCTGAAACAATTGAGTTAGAAGAAATCTCAGAAAAATGAAGTGGTTACATGGATTACAACTGATTCTGAAATTGAAGATGAAAAACGAGAAGCCGAATCTGGATCAGAATCAGAGCCAGAACCAGAGATAGAATCAGATGCGGAACAAAATCTGGAGTCAGGACTTGAATCAAAATTGGGACCAGTTACTCTTGAACCAACATTAAGGAGATCTAAAAGAGTCACGAATTCTCCAGATAGATTAACTCTCTCTCTCTCTCTCTCTCTCTCTCTCTCTCTCTCTCTCTCTCTCTCTCTCTCTCTCCCCATTATTTACTTCTGACTGATGCTTGAGAACCAGAGCATTTTGTTGAAGCAATGCAGGATAAACTCTAATAAGTGGAAGCTAACCATGAAAAAAGAGATGAGTTCTCTTAAAAAAAAAAAATATGGATACTTACAGAGTTACCAAAAGGAAAGAAGGCATTGCAGAATAACTGGGTGTACAGGGTCAAGGAAGAGAATGACGGTAAAAAAAAGATACAAAGCACGATTATTAGTAAAAGGCTTTTAGCAGAAGAAAGGAATTGACTACACCGAGATCTTCTCTCCAGTAGTTAAATTAACTACTTTCAGGTTGGTGCTAAGTATCGTAGCTACAGAAAATTTGCATTTAGAGAAACTAGATGTTAAAACTGCTTTCTTGCATGACTTTGAAGAAGACATCTATATGAAGCAACCTGAAGGTTTTCAAGTTTCTGGTAAAGAAAACCTTGTGTTTAAGTTGAAGAAGAATTTGTACAGTTTGAAACAAGCTCCCCGATAATTGTATAGGAAATTTGATGGATTCATGTATAAAACGGTTTCACACGATGTGAGATGGACCATTGCTGTTATATCATAAATCTTGATGAATCCTATATCATTTTACTATTGTATATTGATGATATGCTAATTGCAGAATCTAGCATAAATGAGATCAACAGGGCCACGCAACAATTGGCGGAGGGGTTTGAAATGAAAGACTAAGGACCAGCTAAGCAAATGCTTGGGATGAGGATTAGCAGAAACAAATATGAAGGAACCTTAAAGTTATCTCAAGAAAAGTACATACAGAAGGTAATAAGCAAAGACCAGAAGCACTTCACTCGCAAGCTATCTTAATCTATCGAAGGACTAATCACCTAAGACAGATGAAGAAAGGAATTACACGTCCAAAGTTTCATATGCTTCAGCAGTAGGAAGTTTGATGTATACTATGGTTTGCACTAGACCTGACATAGCCCATGCAGTTAGAGTTGTCAGTAGATACATGTCAAATCCAAGAAAGGAGCATTGGGAATGTGTAAAATTGGGATTGCGATACCTCAAAGGCATCTCAGGTATGCCACTTTGTTTTAAAAAGAGCAATATTGTCTTACAAGGTTTTGCTGATGAAAATTTAGACGGCGATCTAGATATTCAAAAAAGTACCATAGGCGCCGGTGCACCCACCTCGTTCATCTTCGCCTGATCATCTTTGGTCACCAAGCAACGAAGATAACTGGCAATGCCAACCGGTCCGGACAACACCCAGGTATCCACCGGGATCATAAACATGACCGTTCTTTTGCAGTGAGGATCCACGCTCGAGGCTGGGAAATGCTTCACCAGCTTTGGGCTCGAGCTTGGCCCGCCTGACTCCGGTATCACATCTTTTTTCGGGATCTCTAGGTGACCGAACCCGGAGTAGTCCTCTAATCCACCGATGTCCATGACCCAAAGAACAGGTTGAGGGCCTCGTCTATGGCCCATGATGTCTCATTTGGTTTCTCTTTAATGGCCTGAGCCACGTAAAATAGAGACTCCATGTGAGACGGCGACTCTGCGATGTCAATGACACCAGCGGCTTCTCTCGAAGCAGGAGTAGTTTCTCGAGATGCCGTAGCCACTGGCTTTCCTTTGGGCTCCCGAGCCAAAGATGGTTCAACCTCCCGGTCACTTCCCCCCGATGCTGCCCGCTCTTCTTCATCAACGGCCGGCCCATGGGCGACGAACACCTCTTCGCCTCGATCTCCTTGCCTGGAGGCTTTTTCGACCTTGAAGTCGTTTTATATAGAGCAGCCTCGAGGGATGAAATTCTTTAGATGAGGTTCCGTGGCCACTTCAAATACAACCACCTCAGCATATGTGGCCGGGTTAGAAGTTGTAGGGACGATCTGTTGGGGCACAAATTTCAAAGTTTTTGCCATCGAATTCTGGGAATATGAATGTATGAAGGTGGGTATGAAGGTTTAGAGATAATGATGAAGATTTGAAGGTCAAACTTAAAGATTCAAGGATGAAGTATGAAGATTTGAAGATGGGAAGATGAAGATATGAGGATATGAAGAATAGTGTATGAAGATTTGAAGGAGTTAAGAGCAAGTAAAGAGTTCGGGGGTAAATTAAGAAGTTCTAGAATCGGAAAGTAAAAAGGTGAAAAAAGTAACGAAGCTTTTATAGGGAAGAGGTAATTACTGCGTGACGTTTCACATTCGAGGACGGTCAACCAGCGGCTGACATATGTCCGAAGTCAGAACAACATGACTGATGGGATGTTTCACTGACCCATCGATCCGATTGCAGCGTACAGAGAGAGGATCCGGGGTCAGCTAATCACTTCTCGTCGCTTCGATAAATCCGCTCTCCGAAAAGTGAGGGGACTATCTATGTACGGGTAAAATTAGGGATAATGTTATCCCCGATTTTTCGGTAAAGAAACGAGAGGGAGGCATGATCTGACGCAACCTCGAGTAAAGTCGAAGGGTTCCTCATTTCTGAGACCGGAGAGGGCGGACTGTGCATCTGGGATCAGACACGGCTGAACATCGAGTCCGGACAAAGTTGAGGCTCGAGACTAAGGAAAAAGAGGAACGGTTAGGCACGATAAGCGGGGAGCCATGATATCCGCCCTCAACCGGGTATTACGGCGTAAATCCCGCCTGATATCAACTACAAATTAACATTTACTGAAAAAAAATATTTTCCTTATTTAGACTTGTACTAGGATTGAAACTACCTTACTATATAAAAAGAACTTTTTCCTTGTAAACCACTGTTGGCACGCATATCAAAGCAATAAAGTTTATTTTTATCTTCTAGTTGTTGTTTAAAGTGTTCTTCAATTCCCTTTTTCTTTAGTTACAACCGAGCTTGCATCGAGGGCTCGATTGGAGCCAATTTCAGTGTTCAATTCAAAGCCAGGCTTAACTGTTCTATCGCGTTTGGTTTGATCGTTTTATCTCTCTTTAGTTCAATTATTTGATGTTCTTAGATCATTCGTTTTAAATTGAATCATGTGTCATTTAAACCGTGTACAAATTTAATTGTTATTCATTTTTAAGGGTAAACAAAAATATAATTTTTTAACTTTTACAAAAATATAAAGTTCAACTTTTACAAAATTAATTTTTACCCAGTGCGCACAGAGTGCTCACCCGAAAGGGCAGAGACTGTAGCGGCTGCGAGTTTTCCTGGGGTTCCAAAACAAACAAAAAAAAGTTGAAAGATTATTTACATGAAAGTAGTGTGGCTGGCACGTAAAAGGAGAAATATTCGAATTTGATTTGTATTTTGCATATTCAAATGCTCATTCTTTCTCTTGTATCTGTTGTTTCGACGCAGCACAGTAACTATACAAGTTCGGGACACACCATTAAGTAAGAATTCCTTACTGCTTTCTTGGTTAGTTTTATGTTACACTTCATATTTATAAGTTTAATTCAACACTCTATCTCTCTCAATTAAGATGCTTTTCTTTTTTCCTCGGTAAATCTTTTGAAGTAATTTTACACTTTGAATTTTAACTATTTAGATTAAACTGAAACTATAACTTTTGCAGACCCGTCAAGTGTCCCATTAAACAAAAGTTTAAAAAAACAAAAAACAAAAAATGGGGGGGGGGGGGGGGGTGGATGGAGGCGGAAGGAATGACAAAATATATTTTCCAAAATTATATCAGTGTAAACCCAAAATATTTAGCAAATAAAAAAACTCTGAGATCAGAACCCTAGCTCTTTTCACCATTGGCTTCGAGCAGCCGAGCATGGACAGTAGAAGTGTCATCCCTCGGTCCGATCTTCCGAAAGAACTTGTGGAGAGGATCGGCAAATTCCTCGACACACATATTGACGTCCTTCGCCTTCGTGCAGTCTGTACAACATGGCGTTCCTCACTTCCTCCTCTCAAAAATTCTCCTTCTTTACCTCTCAAACTGCAAGTACCCATCATCCCCTACGACATTGCCATGTATGAAACGGGACCAATCATTTCTCTCTAATGGCAATTCATATTAGGGGTCAGTTATGTTACGTAAAGTCCGGGGATGACAAGTGGACTATCATAAAAAATGCCAGTTGCAAATTCAGTGGCGGACCCAGGATTGTGTGGAAGCGGATTCAATCTTAGAAGTACATAACTTTAGTCGTAAAATAGTAGTTATCAAGTGGGTTCAAATAAAATATTTATATAAAATTTACACAGCTTTAATTCTAATTTATACATATACACAGTATTATTTTTTGATGAAGCGGGTTCAGTTGAACCCGCTTGACACCACGTGCGTCCGCCAGAGGTTGCAATATTGTCGATATCATTGTCTATAAGGGGAATTCTTATGCTGTTGATCGATATGGTGAGACCATAAAGTTTAATTCCTCGATCGCTTAACGAGACCAAGGTAGCATCCAGGTTATATGATGGAGGTAGGAAGAAACGACTAGTGGAATCAAGTGGCCAATTGTTTCTGGTTGCTATGTTTTTAGATGCTGATAAGGAGGTCCGTATTCCTGGCCCTTCTTGGGATAATGTCCTTGAAATTAAAATGTACCGACTAGATGAACAACAACATGAATGGATTGAAGTGTATAAGTTGGGTGATCGGATTTTCTTCGCAGGAGATGACTGTTGCTTCTCTCTTTCTTCAAAAGATTTTGGTAAGTGCAAAGGAAATTGCATTTACTATGTAAACGGAAATATATGTGTAGGCATATAAATTTTATTGGAATTAAATTTGTAAAATAATTGGGATTATATTTTACAACTCAAGATATATTGGTGCAAATAAATTAATTGGGCTCATATAATTGGATTAATTATAAGCACAATATATATGGATTAAATAAATAAGTCTTAATCTATTGGGCTAGCACATTTAATTGGGCTAAAGTAATGAGCCCACTTCCTTAGGCTCAATATGCCATCTTCCTAGAGGCCCAGTTTGGTGCCACGTGTCATATGACGTGGCACGCTAAGTCAAGCGGAAGAGCCAATAGGATCATGCCACATGTCAAAATGACAAGGCATGCCAAGTTAAATTAAAGGGCGAATAAAATCGCGCCACATGTGGAAGTGATATGTTCTGACCAATCAAAAGTGGTCTTGTCACACTTCAATTTGATTGGTCGGAAAGAATTTGTTCTTATCATAACTCTTCCATCCCACAACTATAAATAGGGGTCTTCATAACCAAGGAAAGAGACCAGAAGTTATAACAAGAAGCAAGAAAGAACTCGTGGATCAAACGCTACAAATTCCTCCACAAGTTTCAAGCTTCAAGTTCAAGAGATCAAGTTCAAGCTCAAGAACGAAGAACAAATCAAGGTTCAAGGAGTACGAGTTCAAATCAAAGTTCGTGCTAGTTGAATTCAAGATCATTGTTCGTAGCATCAATTACATATTCAAGATCAAGCTCAAAGGCCCTTGAATTTATTTACTATTGGAAAGAAGAATAAGAGGATTCATAGAGATTGTACACTCAAATTATTTAAAATAAAATACTACGATTGTTGCGATATTTTCCGGTCTTGATTTTATTTTCTCGACGCAATTTATTGTCTACAAATTCTGGCACGCCCAGTGGGACAATCTCTACCTCTCATCTCAACTTTTCAATCACCAAATTTAGGAATATCGAAATGGTTTCAAAGAAAATCAACTTCAGATCAACTTCCACCAAGGCTGCTAATTCTAGGTTCTACGCTGATTTAGAAAGCATCCTCGATGTTACCTTTGGAAGCGTTGGACCAACTACAAGGAGCAAGGAAAGCTCCTTAGGACAACAAGCACTGCAAGTGCCGTCCGAATCAACCCCTGTTTTTGGATCTTTATCCTCAAAAGGAGCAAGATCTTCCACAAACACACCCGAAGGAGGAAGCGATGTTGCTGAAAATATTAAGAAAACTCTCGCTCTGCTTGACCTCTCCGTATCCAAGAACTCTGATGTGAAGGAAGATGATGATGCTTCAAGTGATGGATCCTCTCCACTTACACCACGTAGCGTGAGTCAATCAAGGATCAATCTGTGTGACAATCCATGCTACTCTCCATCGTCCACGACAATCATGCAAGCCATGGTGACAAACACTTCATCTGTGGAGGAGCAGTTGGCAAACTTGACGGAAGCAATCGCTGGCTTGACCAAGTGCATGCAAAATCAAGATGCTAGAATTGACAAGCTAACAGATAGGGTGGGAATCTTGATGGAAGAAGAATCTACCCACGCACCTCGCAAGCTCCCAGAAGTTCCAGAGAGTGATTCTCCCCAAAGACAAGTACCATCTACTAAGGCTATCCCTGTCTCATCTGAAGGGATGATTCCAATCGATCAACTGAAGGAGTTCATTGAATGAACCATTAAGAACAAGTATGAAGTTGCTGCCAAGTCCTCCCTTACATATGCAAAGCCGTACACTGCAAGGATCGATATGTTGAAGATGCCTGCTGGCTATCAACCTCCGAAATTTCAACAGTTTGATGGCAAAGGCAATCCAAAGCAACATGTGGCGCACGTCGTTGAGACATGCAACAATGCTGGGACTTATAGAGATTACCTCGTCAAGCAGTTTCTCCGCTCGCTAAAAGGAAATGCTTTTGATTGGTATACAGACCTCGAGGCGGGATCTATTGATAGCTGGGATCAACTAGAGCAAGAGTTCCTCAATCGCTTTTATAGCACAAAGCACTTTGTGAGCATGGTGGAACTCACAAATACTCATCAACAGAAGGGTGAACCAGTTATCGATTTTATCAATCGTTGGAGGAACGCAAGCCTCAACTGTAAAGATAGGCTTAGTGAAGCTTCTGGCATAGAGATATGCATCCAAGGTATGCATTGGGTATTGCGTAACATCTTGCAAGGTATCAAGCCTAGCACATTTGAAGAACTTGCAACTCGTGCCCATGACATGGAATTGAGCATAGACTCCGCTGGAAATGAAAGGATGCCCATCTATGAACCTCGCAAAGGGAACGACAAGCAAGAAGTCAGAAAATGGAGCAAGTTTGTACTAAGATCTGAAAATAAAGAAGCTATGAATGTCAACACATTACCTGTGAAGTTCACGACGAAGGTGAGCAAGAAGTAGAGTAGGAAATCCACTCAGTTTCAAGATAAGCCAAGTGAAAAGTTGACTCTAAAAGAAATGCAAAAGAAAGTGTACCCATTTCTGGATTCTGATGTGCCAGCTATTTTTGAAGAACTCCTCGAGTTAAATCTCATTGAGCTTCCGGAGATGAAGCGACCAAATAAAGCTGGGAAAACAAATGACCCAAATTACTGCATATACCATCGACTTGTGAGCCACCCTCTAGAGAAGTGCTTTGTCTTCAAGGATAAAGTTATGGACTTGGCACGCAAAAAGAAGATCGTGCTTGAAGATGAGAAAGCAAGCACAAACCAAGTCTCTATCACATTTGGCTCATTCAGTCCAGACGAATTATGTTGTTTTAAAGAGAGTAAAGATGAAGAGTTACTAGAGAATAACAAAGTTGAAGACGGTCAACCTGAGGATGATGAAGGTTGGACGTTGGTGACTAGTCGTAGGCGCCATAAAAGGAGCCCACGAAAAGGATCAATGGAACAACCAACAAGGAAAATAATGGTGAAAGGACCTAGGAGATGGAATCCAGTTAAGCATGTAAAGAAAGCGAAAATGGAGGTGCACCACCCTCAAAAACCACGGGATCCAGTGACCTTGGAGGAGTTTTTACCAAGTTGGTTCCGCACGAAGATTTTCCATGGGGGTATTGATGCCTCTTGTTGCCATACTGACAAAGGGAAAGAAAATAGTGATGACCTACCATGGGCACCATCTTCGGAAAAGCTTATCGAGTCCACTCCTCAAGAAGTTAATGCTTGTGAGAAACAAATCACGTTCACAAATGACGATCTTCTGCTAGGTGACACTCCTCATAACCGCCCATTGTACCTGGTTGGCTATATGCGTGATGAAAGGGTAAATCAAATTTTGTTTGATGGAGGATCCTCAGTGAACATTTTGCCAATTAGCACTGTGAAGGAACTTGGTATTCCCATGAACGAACTCTCAGAAAGTCGTGTGATGATCCAAGGATTCAACCAAGGGGGCAAAGAGCCATAGGCGCGATCAGGCTGGGAATCACTATTGAAGATATGCAATCAAATGCATGGCTGCATGTGATCGATGCGAAGACTTCATACAATGTCTTGCTTGGAAGGCCTTGGATACAAGAGAATAAAGTGGTTCCATCTACCTACCATCAATGTTTAAAATACTACAAGGGTGAAGTCGAGAAGAAGATAGTTGTTGATGATGAGCCATTCACCGAGGCTGAGTCACACTTCGCCGATGCAAAGTTCTACTTGAAGTACCGCATTGTGAAGGAGCTAAAAGCTGATGATGTCATGAATGACAAGGATGATAAGTCCACGGCTAAGAGAGCTGAGGTGGTTGCTGACAAAACCAAAGTTGTTGCTGAGAAGGTACACCCCAACCCAAATAAGTCTCATAAAGGGAACATTGTGTCTTAGGCAAGAAAGTAACTTCTCCGCTCCAATACGCCCCTAAGAAGAAGAAAGATGAAGGTGAATCATCTAATCTCCAAACTAACATGCTAAAGGGGTTAACTCGTCCGGTCAAACGAATTGAGGAAGTAAAGTCGTCCTCAATGCCGCTTGCAAGGTTTGTGGCCCAAAATCGTTTGCAGAATGTGGCACTCCCTACAAAGCGAACAGATGAAGGTTTTGATTCTAATGCTTACAGGCTATTTGCAAAAGTTGGATACAATCCTAATGAGCCGTCAAAGTTAGGGAAGCTACCATCAGAATCTGCGACGAGACAACCACATGAAGGTTTGGGATACATGCAATCGTCACCAGTGCGCATTTCCATAAGAAGGGCGAGCAGCAATTATGTCACTGTAGAAGATGAATCTGCCACTTCTAACAAGCCTTCTGTCTTTGATCGACTTGGAAAATCAACTATGAGAACTTCTGTGTTTGAGATATTGGGTCCATTAAAGAAGAGGAATAAGTTCCAGAGAAATTTTCAAAGCATAAGAACACCCTCTTCGTCCAAAATCCAGAAGATCTCTAAGGATTTACAATGTTTGGTTCCTTCTAGAATGAGGCGACAAACAAAACTTGTGGTTTCATGTAAGGAAGTACTGAAAGTAAAGCCATATACTATCGTCTACACTAAGGAATGTGACAAAGATGAAGAAAGTGTGGGTTCTTCGTATCATGTTACTGTACAAGGCAAGAATGGTGTCCCATCTTCAATGGAGGATAATGTAGAATTGGAGGATGCTTCATCATGTTATCACATATCCTTCAACGATGGGGACCCTCAAAAAGACGAAGATGCAAAAGATACTCCGCCGGAACTTAAAGAAAGGGTGAAGGCAACGATTGATGCCTTAAAAGAAGTTAACCTTGGCACTGATGAAGAATCAAGACCCACCTACCTAAGTGCTTTACTAGTTGTTGATGAAGAAAGCACTTATATTGAGTTACTCAAGGAGTTTAAGGATGTATTTGCTTGGAGTTACAAAGAAATGCCTGGCTTGGACCCTAAAGTAGCAGTCCATCACCTTGCAGTCAAGAATGGCGCTCGTCCTGTTAAGCAAGCTCAAAGGCACTTTAGGTCGAATTTGGTTCTCCTGATCGAAACCGAAGTTAACAAACTCATTGAAGCTGGATTTATCTGGGAAGTTAAATACCCAACATGGGTTTCAAGTATTGTCCCTGTAAGGAAAAAGAATGACCAGATTCGAGTATGCGTTGACTTCAAGGATTCAACAATGCGTGTCCCAAAGATGAATTCCCACTCCCTATTCTAGAGCTGATGATCGATGCTTCTACTGGTTATGAGGCAATGTCTTTCATGGACGGTTCGTCGGGCTATAACCAAATTCGCATGGCACTAAAAGATGAAGAGTTTACTGCATTCCGCACCCCCAAGGGTATTTATTGCTACAAGGTAATTCCTTTTGGCTTGAAGAACACTGGTGCTACTTACCAAAGGGCTATGCAGAATATTTTTGACGATCTTCTCCACAAGAATGTCGAATGTTATGTTGACGACTTGGTGGTAAAATAAAGAGAGAAGGGCGACCACTTAAAAGACTTGAGAATGGTATTTGAGTTACTCCGGAGGTACCAACTTAGGATGAATCCATTGAAATGTGCCTTTGGAGTTACTTATGGAAAGTTCCTTAGTTTCATTGTCCGACATCGAGGGATCAAAATTGATCAAGCCAAAGTGGATGCCATTTTGAAAATGCCTGAGCCTCGGGATATTCATGAATTAAAAAGTCTGCAAGGAAAGCTAGTATACCTTAGAAGATTCATCTCGAACCTAGCTGGGAGGTGCCAACCATTTAGTCGCCTCATGAAGAAAGGCGTTCCTTTCAAGTGGGACCAAGCTTGTAGCAATGCCTTTGAAGGTATCAAAACCTACTTGATGAAGCCTCCAGTTTTAGCAGCTCCTATACCTGGAAAGCCATTGATACTATACATTGCGGTGCAAGAAAGGTCTGTTGGAGTACTGTTGGCCCAAGAAAATAGTGAGGGAAAGAAAACTCTCTTTACTACTTGAGTAGGATGATGATACCAAACGGGCTGAATTATTCGCCAATTAAAAAGTTGTGTTTGGCGCTAGTCTTCTCAATTCAAAAGTTGAAGCACTACTTTCAAGCTCATGTTGTCCGTCTTGTTTCTAAAGCAAATCTCATCAAGTTCGTGATGTCAAAACCTGTTCTTAGTGATCGACTAGCGAGATGGTATCTCCAATTTCAACAATTTGAGATTTTGTACATCCCTCAAAAGGCTGTAAAAGGACAAGCATTAGGAGACTTCTTGGTAGATCACCCGATACCTGATGACTAGGAGCTAACTGACGAACTACCTGATGAGGACGCAATGGTCGTTGAAGTTCAACCTCCATGGAAGATGTACTTTGATGGTGCTGCGCATCGTGGAAAAGCTGGTACTGGCATAGTATTTGTCACTTCCCAAGGTGAAGTATTTCCCTACTCCTTCACCTTGACACAACTCTATTCCAACAATGTTGTTGAGTATCAAGCAGTAATACTTGGGCTTGAAATGGTCGTTGATATGAAGCAATTGCAATTACAAGTCTTTGGTGACTCCGAGTTAGTGGTCAATCAACTTTTAGGTAGTTACGAGGTCAAGAAGCCTGAACTATGCCCATATCATGATTACACAAAAAAATTGACGGGGTGTCTCGGTGATGTGACTATTCAGCATGTGCCAAGGAATGAGAATAAGAAGGTTGATGATTTAGCTGCCCTAGCTTCATCGTTAACCCATCCTGATCAAGCGCAAGTTACTGTTTGCCAAAAATGGGTAGTACCGCCGCCAAATGAGGCTGAAGGTGAAGAAAATGAACTCAAGCATCTTGTCGTTGTTTCTAAAGTTGAGAAAGAAGAATGGAAACAACCTATTATCGACTACTTATGCTACGGGATACTTTCAGAAAATTTGAGGAGAAGGACTGAAATCCGTCGTCGTGCACCTCGCTTCCTTTACTACAAAGATACTATATACAGAAGGTTATTCGAGGGAGTACTTTTGCGATGCTTAGGGGAAAAAGAAGCACTCCAAGCTTTGCAAGAGGCACATTCTGGGGTATGTGGGTCACACCAGTCTGGACCGAAGCTTTACTTCCATATAAAAAGGATGGGATATTATTGGCCAACGATGGTAAAAGATTGCTTGGACTACGCTCGAAGATGCAAGGCTTGTCAATTCCATGCGAAGTTTATTCATCAACCTCCTGAAGTGTTGCACCCGACTGTTGCATCCTGGCCGTTTGACGCTTGGGGATTGGATGTCGTTGGACCACTGCCAAAGTCCTCTGGTGGGCACCTATACATCTTGGCTGCAACTGACTACTTCTCAAGATGGGCTGAAGCTGTTGCTCTTAAGGAGGTAAATAAGGAAAATGTTGCAAGTTTCATCCGAGTAAACATAATCTATCGCTTTGGCATTCCTCGTTACATAATAACGGATAATGGAAAGCCATTCGATAATAGGTTGATGAACAAAATTTGTGATCTATTTAGCTTCAGGCAACGTAACTCTTCGATGTACAGCGCTGCCACCAATGGTCTAGCGGAGGCATTCAACAAAACTCTATGCAACTTGCTAAAGAAAGTCATCTCCAAATCCAAACGAGATTGGAATGACCGTATGGAAGAAGCTTTATGGGCATATAGGATGACTCACCGCACTCCAACACAAGCAACTCCTTATTCACTCATTTATGGAGTCGAAGCCGTCTTGCCACTTGAGTATCAAATACTTTCATTATGACTGGCTATTCAAGAAAAGATCACTGATGAAGAAAATGCTCGACTTCGACTAGCAGAGTTGGAGGCTCTTGATGAGAAGAGGTTGGAAGCTCAACAGAGTCTTGAATGTTATCAAGCTCGATTGTCTCGCGCCTTCAATAAAAGAGTTCGCCCGAGATCCTTTCAAGTAGGAGATCATGTCCTTGCCATACGAAGACCCATTATTACTTCCCATAAACCTGTAGGGAAGTTCACTTCAAAATAGGATGGGCCATATGTCGTACAAGAAGCTTACTCAAGTGGGACTTACAAGATAGTTGATGCAGATGGCATGAGAATCAGCCCGATCAATGGCAAGTTTATGAAGAAGTATTATCCTTGAAGTTGCAACACTCTTTGACACATGAGCCTAAACTGCATGTTCGAACGCTCCTTGATGCATGAGCCTAAACTGCACATTCCTACACTCCCGGCCCGCAAGAGTATAAACTGTGTATGACCCAAAAAAAAAAGAAGAAAGAAAGAGTCCGCTAGGTTGAAAACCTCGAAAGAGGCGGCCTAGGCAAAAGTTAGGACATAAATTTCTTTTTTTTAAAAACAAATCCACCTATTCTGAATTAGGGTATGACTTTATCCTCTTCACCGAGGTACGTAGGCATCTTAGAGTTTCATTCTGAGTTCAGTCGCATAAGTTCAAAAGATACATAATCCCCCAATCGTTTTTCCGAATGAAGTACGATGGAATGTAATCCATTCAATCGGCACTTGAAAATCGAGCTGAGATACCATTCTTCTGTTAAAATTTAGATCCCATTCAATTTAAAGGGGGGCAAGCCGCTATGGTAATTTTGTGTCTTCACTAAAATGATTAATCTCTTTTAGGAGGCCGCCAAGCATTTACATTGAAGTCCGGGGATTCGCTATGCCTTCATGTTCGCCAAACCTTCAAGTTTTTTTGGTGAGCCTTCACGATGTTTCAAATTCAGTGAGACTTGAACCCAAGATATTTGGTGAGAATGAAGCTCTTGAATTTCAATTTTTGGTAATTAAAAAGGTCTTGCGATCTCGAGGCTTCCACATCAAGATACAAAATTTTGGTGAAGTCGCGCTAATTTAGAATTGTCGGCATATCAGGAACTAAAGTTGATTTCAAAATATTATTTGAAACTACCCTTAAGGTATTAAATTTGAAATTTTGGATATATTATATATTTGGAAGTTACGTTTCCAATGGATAAAACAGTTCGTAATTTCGACATTTCTACTTCAAGATACAAAACTTTTGGTGAAGTCGCGCAAATCTAAAACTATCAACGTGTCGGAATTTAAAATTAGATTCAAAATAATACCTGGGACGATTCTCAAAGTATTTGATTCCGAATTTTGGATATGTATTAGATCTTGAAGTCTAGTTTTTATAAAATTAAGCGGTTTGTGATTTCGACGTTCCTACATCAAGATACAATTTCTTTTGGTGAAACTGCACAAATCTGAAACTATTAATGTGTCGGAATTTAAAGTTAAATTCAAAATAATATCTGGGATGATTCTCAAAGTGTTTGATTTCGAATTTTGGATATATATTAGATTTTGAAGTCTAATTTTCATGAAATTAAACGGTTTATAATTTTGACATTTCTACACCAAGATATTAATTATTTGGTGAGACTGTACAAATCTGAAATTTTCAACATGGTAGAATCTAAAGCTGATTTCATAGTAGTATATGGGCGATTATGAAGGTGTTTGATTCTAAGTTTTGGATATATTTTAGATATTGAAGTCTAATTTTCGAAAAATTAAACGTTTCATTATTTGAATTCTCCCACGACAAGATATGAATCTTTTGTTACAAGCGCGTAAAGCTGAAAATTATGCGACTAAGATAAAAGTCGGACAATGTAAAGCAAAAGAGAAGTTAAAATATTTAAACCCTCCAAATCTCCAAGTTGAAATCTTTAATTCCTCCGGTCTTCACGTTCGCCACTCTTCAAGTTGAAATATTTAAGCCCTCCAAGTCTCCAAGTTGAAGTCTTCAACTCCGCCGGTCTTCAAGTTTCAATCTTCAAATTCGCCGGTCTTAAAGTTGAATTGTTTAAGCCCTCCAAATCTTCAAGTTGAAGTCTTCAAGTCTGCTAATTTTTCAAGTTGAAATTTAAAAGTCAACCACTCTTCAAGTTGAAATCTGCAAAGTCCGCCAAATCTTCAAAGTTTTCCAAGTGTTCAAGTCGATGTCGTCAAGTCGATGTCGTCTTCGAGTTGAAGCTTTATAACTTTTCAATCTTAAGGTGGACATATGAGTCCCTTTGCACCTTAAGTTGGCCTCTTCATGAGTTTGCCCTTAAAGGGAACTATAACTTTCCGATCTTAAGGTGGATATATGCGTCCCTTTGCACCTTAAGTTGGCCTCTTCGTGGGTTTGTCCTTAAAAGAAAACTATACTTTCCAATCCTAAGATGAACATGTAAGTCTTTTGAGAGTAATCTCTCCAATAGTCGGGCCACATTGAGAGTAATCTCTCCGATAGTCGGGTCATTTTGAGAGTAATCTCTCCGGTAGTCGAGCCACATTGAGAGTAATCTCTCCGGTAGTCGGGCCACATTGGGAGTAATCTCTCCGGTATTCGAGCCACATTGAGAGTAATCTCTCTGATAGTCGGGCCACATTGAGAGTAATCTCTCCGATAGTCGGGTCATTTTGACAATAATCTCTCCGGTAGTCGATCCACATTGAGAGTAATCTCTCTGATAGTCAGGTCATTTTGAGAGTAATCTCTCCGGTAGTCGGGCCACATTGAGAGTAATCTCTCCGGTAGTCGAGCCACATTGAGAGTAATCTCTCCGATAGTCGGGTCATTTTGAGAGTAATCTCTCCGGTAGTCGGGTCACGTTGAGAGTAATCTCTCCGGTAGTCGAGCCACATTGAGAGTAATCTCTCCGATAGTCGGGTCACCTTGAGAGTAATCTCTCCGATAATTGAACCATGAGAGTAATCTTTCCGATATTCGGACAAGAATGAGTACTCATCCCCTCACACCCTATGATTGTCTTCTACGTGCATGGATCATCTCGTTGAACAAGAACATATCCTTCTCGTTTGATCTACAAAAAAGACAAGGAAAAAAAGCCCAAGAAAAGAAAAAGAAATTACCTTCGCGTTGATGCTTCCGAGTCCACAAAACTAGACTTAAGTTGTTTGCGAATAATGTGAATTGATGCTCAACAATTACGAGCACATGGGTTTATATAGGTTTATAAAAGATGGCATCTGAAAAGCTACCTACGATGTGGGATCAATTACGTTGAAAGGCGGCATAATTTTTGTCTCCTAATTGGGATCAAATTGCAATCCTAGTTGTATTCTATCGGTGATGGGTTATGGTGTAGTTGCCCCTGAAAGTCCAAACCAGTTAAGGATATATGTTGGACGTTAATCTTGACCACGTGGAATTTGGTAGTAGAACAGATGCCTTGTAAAAGAGTATGAATTGGTTGGTAACTTTATGGCAAATAAGAATTTCATGTGAAAATGAAGGCAACATATAAATTCAAAGCTAAAGTATGGCAGTTCGTATATAATTTAGTCAAAAGTCAAAGTGGAAATCCTTGGGCAAAATTGAAATCTGATGCTTAAAGTTCAAGCTCACGTGGTTTAGCCGTCCTCTTTATACGTGTTGATACTTCAAGCCTTGTCGACAATGTACGAAATATATATATCCGACAAGTTTTGAAGTAGGGGCTATAAATTTTATTGGAATTAAATTCGTAAAATAATTGGAATTATATTTTAAAATTCAAGATATATTAGTGCAAATAAATTTATTGGGCTAATATAATTGGATTAATTATAAGTCCAATATATATGGATTAAATAAATAAGCCTTAATCTATTGGGCTAGCCCATTTAATTGGGCTAAAGTAATGAGCCCACTTCCTTAGGCCCAATATGCCATCTTCCTAGATGCCAAGTTTGGTGCCACATGTCATATGACATGGCACGCCAAGTCAAGCGGAAGAGTCAATAGGATCATGCCACGTGTCAAAATGACAAGGCATGCCAAGTCAAATTAAATGGCCAATGAAATCGCACCACGTGTGCAAGTGATATGTTCTGGCCAATCAAATGTGGTCTTGTCACACTTCAATTTAATTGGTCGGAAAGAGTTTGTTTTTATCATAACTCTTCCATCCCACAACTATAAATAAGGGGTCTTCATGACCCAGGAAAGAGACCAGAAGTTATAACAAGAAGCAAGAAAGAGCTCGTGTATCAAACGTTGTAAATTCCTCCACAAGGTTCAAGCTTCAAGTTCAAGTTCAAGAAATCAAGTTCAAGCTCAAGAACGAAGAACAAATCAAGTTCAAGCTCAAGAACGAAGAACAAATCAAGGTTCAAGGAGTACAAGTTCAAATCAAAGTTCGTGCTAGTTGAATTCAAGATCATCGTTCGTGGCAACAACTACATATTCAAGATCAAGCTCAAAGGCCCTTGACTTTATTTACTATTGGAAAGAAGAATCAGAGGATTCATAGAGATTGTACACTCAAATTATTTAAAATAAAATACTATGATTGTTGCGATATTTTCTGATCTTGATTTTATTTTCTCGACGTAATTTGTTGTCTACAATATGTGTGGACATCTTGGAGGAGTTTACGTACTTATATGATGAGGACAGTGAAGACGAAGTTCCATGTGCTTGTTGTGGCGAGTTTAATGCTGACGATTATGATCACACCACTATTAGCGATAATGGCAAGAATGAGCGTGGTAGCAAATCAGGTGTTCTTAGCGAGGAACTGGTAGCTAGATATAAAGGATTACCTGGTCATAATAAGTTTGGTTCACTGTTATCCTTCCTTGAATATGCAGATATTTTCTGGCCACCATCATCTTGGATTAATGGTGAGGATCCGGCTCCTTCAAATGCTCGAGTGAGTTTTTAAGTCTCCTTTATTCTTCAGAATCTATACACATGCGTCTTTTTAAATTTGAAGTTTGGGCTGTTACTGCAACAGAGCAAGACTAATAAAATTAATTGGTGTGTTCCTTTTACAGCAAGTTGCTGAATTGTGATTGTTCATAAACAAGGAGGATGCAACAATAAATCAAGTCACGAAGAGATCAGGCAGACTCCATTAGCTCTTCGTTGTGTCTATGTCATCGTTTCACCTTTGCTTATGCCTTTTGTTTTGTTTTTATTGTGTGTTAACAACACTGGTTAATGACACGACGATTTTAGAAGCTTTAATTCTCAAACTCGGCTCAGTTATTCTTTTGCAGTAATCTATGCCCTATTTATATATTTTGATTTGGTTGTTAGGTACCTTAACTAATTCTATTTTTGTGAGGTTTATTTCAAGAACTTCAGAAATTATATTATACTTTAAATTATTTGTTTTTCATAATTAACATATAATTAATAACAAAATAGGTAATTTTAAAAAATAATTCTTCGAAACCACACTAACCAATGCTTCCAAAGATAAAATCCTCATTGTTTTAAAATTTTTGGCTTTGTTTACGCTTTAAGTTTTATAAACATTTTGATTGGTTTGTGCTAGGAAGAAATATGATCATAATGCAAACTATATCTTCAACCATATAATTTGAAATAATCATAAACTATTTGAGTTGTATTAACGACTGTCATGCTCAATCAAGGTTCACAATTATGAACGCCAAAATAAAGATGTATTTGTTGAATATGTGATTACAAAATTTAACTATTAATACAAATATGTGAATACAAAATTCAACTACTATAAAAAGTTTTTGCCCAAAGAAGAAACTAAAAATCCTAAATTTTATAGTTACCGCTCGAACGAGGCAGGGTTTTGATGATGAAAACGTGGAATTGTAACTTCTTTTATAGAAA